>NC_069504.1:311835245-312135245 GCF_027579735.1 Bombina bombina | reverse complement strand
CCCACGGATGCTGCCTTCGTTTATTTTATCCGGATAGGATGTGTTTAATTTGTTTTACAAAGCTCATGTCTGTATAAATTTTCCGTTTTGGGAAAGTTTTTTTCTCTGGAACTCATACTTGCGATTTTGTGGTGGCGTGGGCACTTCCTCGAAAGTTGCACAGTACTATATAATGACATAGTTATGTTTATAGTTTGTTATCGATCCCTTCGGGGGGCTTCGATTTTTCTTGGATGCTTTTAGGAGTGTTCTCATCCCAGGCGGTTCCTGGTCGGGCGCTAGCAACTGTTCCTTACGGTTCATGTCACCCACGTGGTGCCGGTGTGCTGGTTACCTTGTCGGGTGCTGGGTTGTTCACTTTGATAAGTTTTCGTTTTTTCTTGTTGCCTCCATTTCTTGAAATCGGAGGGACTGCATCAGTCCGCCTCCCGTTCCTACTGTTGAGGGGGTGTCAGGGTGCCAGGAATCAGACTTAGACGAGAAGTGCAAAAATAATCACACCTTTATTAATAACAAAAAATAATAAAAAGTCCAGAAGTCAAATAACAAGCCAGGAGTCAAAACCAGAGCTGGTAGTCAGACGAGCCGAGTCAGGAGCCAAAGCGAATAGTCAGACGAGCCGAGTCAGGTACAAGCCAGGGATCAGGAACCAGGAAGGACGTCAGGCAGCCAGGTAATACACAGGAACTCTCACAAACAGGTCTGAGACAACGCAAAGGCAAAGCATACTGAACAGGGGCCCTTTAAATAATAAGTGATGACATCACAATTCTGAGACTGTATCCTGTCTCACACAGATGATGCACACCAGTCTGGCCATAAAAGGAAGTGCAGGAAATGAGCAGCATCCCCCACAATGCACCATAGTCAGCAAGAGAGGTGAGTAAAATGGCTGCCAGCAGCACATGGTAAACAAAACAGGGAAAAAACCCTGACAGTACCCTCCCCTCAACGATCCCTCCCCTGCGGGAGGACAAAAGGCCTATTGGGGAAACGGGCATGGAAGGCACGGAGGAGGGCAGGAGCATGAACATCAGAGGAGGGAACCCAAGAACGCTCCTCTGGACCGTAGCCCCTCCAGTGAACCAAATACTGTACACGGCCCCTGGAGAGTCAATAATGCTGCTGACCTCATACTCCTCATAGTTGTCAACAAAGATAGGACGGGGACGAGGCAACACAGTGGTAAACCAAATACAAACCAATGGTTTCAAGAGGGAGACATGAAAAACATTGGATTGCAGGAGGAAGGTCAAGAGCGTAGGCCACAGGATTGACCCGTCGGAGTATTCAAAAAGGACCAACATAACGGGGAGCCAGGGTAATTTGAAATCACAGGTTTATTAGTCTCCCAAAAGGGATTAGCCCAGGCAAGAGCTGTGTCAGAGTAACGAGATGAGAAATCCCACCTTAGCTCTGTCAGAGGGAAACGCCTGAGGTAACATTTCAAAGTAAATGACCACCTGGTTCAAAAACCCTCTGCACTGAATAGGATCGCCTCCATATCGCTGAGGTAGAGGTGCAGAACTGGACATGCTCCTGGTAGGACTAGGTGCAGCAGCGGAAACAGGAGCAGCCATAACTTGTGGGACACTTTGGTCCAAATGTGCAGTGCGAGTCAGCAGGGTTTGCAGGGCTAGTGCAAATTGATCCAAGCGGTGATCCTGTTCATCCATCCTGGAAATGATGGCAGGTAAAGGTGGATTATTAGCACCATCAGGATTCATGGCCTTTGCGTAATGTCAGGATGCCAGGAATCAGACTGAGACGGACTCGGGGCCTGCTGAGGCTCATCGTGAGAGGTCCTTTGGCCTTGGAAGCAAAGTTTATCCAATCCTATGGGTTTGGAGGTTTGGATGACCTCTGGACGTCTGGGGTACCAGATGGAGGGCGATTTTCATTTTCACTCTTGGTATCTCATGGATGTCTGTTTTTTGTGGCCTAGTTGCAAATACCTCTCGTAGGCTACTGGGGATACTTTTTCCCTCCTTGGGTGGTCGGGTCATCTGTGTTGGAAGTCCTTATTACTTATTGCAGGGGTTGGGGTTAGTCCCTTTTTGCTTTGTCCCCAGCATTTCCCCTGGTCTACTTGTCTGCCAGGAGGTGTGAGGCTCCCACCGTTTTTCCTGTGTGGTACAGGATTTTCTGGGAGTTTGATCCTGTTACAGAAGCATTAGTTATTTTGTTGTGAAGAGCTTATTTCCCAGCAGCAATGCCTGAACCAGCAAGCCAGCGCCTAAGAAGGGCTCCAAGAAAACCGTAACAAGTATCATTTCATAAAGAGTTAACTCTTTTTTTTCAGCTTTTAGAAACTATTGTCTAATCACCTCTGGAGCCAGACTGCTAATTGATAAGATGAACTTGTAAACTTGTTATCTTAAGTACTGTAATCCTATTGTGGCCTGTCAAAGGACAGTGCTCTCTATCTAAATGTGTGATGGGGGATTTTGTGCTTCCCCCCCTCTCCCCCTGGGAGTGCCCTGTGTGCATGTAACCTTAATAAAAAGCAGGCTGGGCATCCCAGTCCTGAGTTCTTGTTTGACCCTCAATCGCAGCGTTGACTCGTTTTTGTGGGCAGAAGGGTATCCTAGCTGTACTGCAGCTAAGGGAGATTATTCTATATTTGCGAGACTCATATAGAATACTATGGAAAGCAGCTTCTCCCCTCTTTAGCAATAGGGATCCAGGCTACTAAGCGGTCCATCTCTCAGCGAGACTAAGGGTAACCGTAACATTTGGCGGCAGCGGCGGGATTTTCCTGGATTTCCTAGGAGAGGTACAGAACGGATGGAGAGCGCTTACGAAAAATTGAAGCGTACAACCCTAAAGGATTTACTTGAAAGCAGAGGGGGGTACGCCAGCAACCGGCCGAGGAGAGAGCTGATCGCAGAATTGACCGAACTGGATCAGAGCTTCACAATGGCGGAAACACCGACCACGATTAGTGACGAAAAAACCAGGATTGTTCGGGAAAGGCTCTCATTATACGGGCCGAACCCCTCCATGGAATTGGTACAGCAGTTGATGGCGGAGGCGGACGAGGATATACGAGAGACTCGAGCCCACGAACTCAACCTAGCGAACGCACACCGCAATGCTGAAGCCCCGCAGGTAATCATCCCTGTCGAAAATGCTGGGAGGCCCAAGATACCCTATGCGGCATTTCGACCCTTCCTAGAGAGCGAGACAGGGATTGATGAATATTTGGCGGACTTCGAAAGGCAATGTGCCCTGCACCAGATTCCCAACAGAGAGTGGCCCACGATATTGTCTGGGAAACTATCCGGGCGAGCCCTGGAAGCCTTTCGTACTCTGGGTGCTGAGGAAGTGACACAGTATGAGCTAGTTAAGGAGACACTGTTGCGACGGTACGCTGTAACTCCGGACACGTATCGCCGACAGTTTCGGGGCACGGAAAAGAAGCCTAACGATACCCATATGGAATGGGCGCACCGAATGCGGAGAGCGGCAAATCACTGGCTGAGCGGATGTAAAGCGGTGACTGGGGAGGAAATTTTACAATTGTTTCTCTTAGAACATTTTTATAATGGCATGGAACAGCAAGGGAAGGAATGGCTGCGAGACAGGCGGCCTTCTACCTTAGAAGAAGCAGCCAAATTGGCCGATGAACATTATGACTCCCGTCTTCACGAACCCATGAACTACCGAGCTCCAGCACGGGTCGAACCCAGAGAGGTTTACCGTGCACCCCCTCGTGCTGAATTCCGAGCCCCGGTGCCCACAGGGCCCGTCCGACACTCAGGACCACCCAATAACAGCTCTGAGCGTCCCAGACCGACTTGCCACCGATGCAAGCAACCAGGGCATTTCATGGCTAGCTGCCCCCTTAATACGCACCAGACACCCAGGAATTACAATTACCCCTCTGGGTCCTATCGTCCGGCCCGGGCCCTCTGTGTTAACCAAGAGGCCCCTATGGAGGGATATGTGGGGCCGCTTCACGAGGCAGACCCTGTATATGCTGCCTCAGATAACCGCCAGCACCATTGGCAGAGGGTATGGCTCGAGGGGCGATCTACCGAGGGATTGCGAGACACAGGGGCTACTATCACGCTGGTACAGAGTCATTTGGTGCCAGAGCACAAGCGATCCGGACAGACTGTGGCCGTTAGAGTGGCGGGGGGGGATGTGTACAAAATTCCAACAGCTAAAGTACATCTTGATTGGGGAGCGGGAAAGGGGGCTGTGAACGTGGGCCTAATGGATAATTTACCTGCCGAAGTACTACTGGGCAACGATTTGGGCCCCATGACTTCTGCCTATGCTCCAGTATGCAACAACGAGGCGGACCCAGTGACTACACGGGCCCAAGCCCGGACGGAGCGAGAGCTCTCACCAGTGCGGGAGACACAGGTAAGACCTACCCCGACCTTGCCTGACAGGTTAGGCCCCATACCCTGGGACACCCCAGATGCTTTCGAGGCAGAGTCTAAGACTGACCCGACCTTACAAAAGTACCGGGAACGAGCAGAGACCGGAGGGGGCGGGGCAGATAACGAAACATTCTTATGGGAAAAAGGGAAACTATACCGCTGGACAGAGAAAAGGGGACAGCGTAGGCGACAGCTGGTAGTGCCCCACAAATACCGTCAAGAAATCCTCAAAATAGGCCACGACATCCCCTTAGCAGGCCACCTAGCCGTTACCCGTACCCTACACCGCATTACTCACACGTTCTTTTGGCCAGGGGTGCACGCTGACGTTAGAACTTACTGTAACACCTGCGATGTGTGTCAACGAGTAGGAAGGCGAGGCGATCACCCTAAAGCCCAGCTAGTAAATATGCCCATTGTAGAGGAACCCTTCAGCCGGGTTGCTATTGACCTAGTGGGACCACTGGCTACCCCTAGTCCCTCCGGTAAGCGATACATTCTTACCGTAGTGGACTACGCTACCAGGTACCCAGAGGCTGTCGCCCTATCCAACATACAAGCGGATACGGTAGCGAATGCACTAGTAGAGGTGTTCTCCCGGGTAGGATTTCCAAAAGAAATCCTATCCGACCGAGGCACCCAATTTACGGCTGAATTGACCCAACAACTCTGGCAGGTTTGCAAAATTAAGTCCCTCCTGAGCTCCCCATACCACCCCCAGACGAACGGGCTGTGTGAGAGGTTCAATGGGACCCTCAAGCAAATGCTCAAGACGTTCACTCAGGAATACCGAGACTGGGAACGCTTCCTGCCGCACCTCCTATTTGCTTATCGGGAGGTGCCCCAGGAAATGACAGGGTTCTCTCCCTTCGAGTTGCTCTACGGAAGAAAGGTACGGGGACCCCTAAACCTGATCCGGGAGCACTGGGAGGGAGAGATGGAGGCTGACGGTGTCCCCATTGTGCCATACGTGCTGGAACTCAGGGACCGAATGGAGCAATTAGCCAAATCCGTGCGGGCTAATCTCCAGTTGGCCCAGAGAAGACAGAAAGTATGGTACGATCGGGGGGCCCGAAAGAGAATCTTCACCATAGGACAAAAGGTGTTAGTACTTAAGCCGGTGAAGACAGACAAATTGCAGGCGTCCTGGCAGGGTCCCTACCAGATCGTAGAGAAAAGGGGAGACACCACTTATGTGATAGCTAGCTGCCACGACAACAATCTTAGAAAGACATTCCATGTAAACATGCTCAAGGAATATTTTGAGCGACCAGAGAACGTGACGGCCGTATGTTGTTCCCCTCAGGAAGACCCCGACAGTTTACCCATTCCAGACCTATTAGAAAAGAGCCTCCCCACAGGTATAGTGGCACAGGTTCAGATAGGGGACCGACTTAGCCCCACTGAAAGGGAGCAGCTCAACCAACTCCTCCAGTCCAAACACCTCACCTTCTCCCCGAAGCCAGGGTACACTACTTTAACCACCCACCAGGTAGATACTCCGGGACAAGCTCCCTTGCGCCAGGCTCCGTACCGAATCCCCGAAGCAGTTAGGACAGGAATGAAGAAGGAGATCGATGAGATGCTCCAGCTCAGGGTAATTGAGCCCTCCGATAGTCCCTGGGCCTCCCCAGTTGTCTTGGTGCCCAAGAAAGATGGGACCACCCGGTTCTGCGTAGACTATCGGAGGCTCAATGAAAATACCGTGACGGACGCTTACCCTATGCCCAGGGTAGACGAGCTACTCGATCGTATAGCCAGGGGAAATTACCTGACCACTATTGACCTCTGCAAAGGTTACTGGCAGATTCCCCTGGCCCCGGAGGCTATCCCCAAGTCGGCATTCGTCACCCCATTCGGCTTATATCAGTTTAGGGTAATGCCGTTTGGGATGAAGAATGCCCCAGCTACATTCCAGCGCTTGGTGGATAGGCTCCTGGATGGCTTCCAGAGTTTTGCTTGCGCCTACCTGGACGACATAGCGATCCACAGTGAGTCCTGGGAGGACCACTTAGCTCATGTGGGAATGGTTCTGGATCAGATCCGGGCTGCTGGCCTGACTCTGAAGCCAGAGAAATGCCACTTTGGGATGGCCGAGGTACAGTACCTGGGTCACCGGGTGGGGTGTGGAAAACAGCGACCAGAGCCGGCCAAAATAGAAGCTGTCGCCAATTGGCCCACCCCCATCACTAAGACTCAGGTCCTAGCCTTCCTGGGCACGGCAGGGTACTATAGACGGTTCGTACCAGACTACAGCACACTTGCCAAACCCCTGACTGACTTGACCAAGAAGAACTTACCTCGACAGGTCCTGTGGTCTCCCCACTGTGAAACGGCTTTCCAGGCTCTCAAAAATGCTCTAATTAACGCTCCTGTCCTGGCGGCCCCAGCCCTTAACAAACGTTTTATCGTCCATACAGATGCTTCCATGTTTGGGCTGGGAGCCGTCCTCAGCCAAGTAGGCGAAGATGGAGGGGAGCATCCAGTTGCCTACATCAGCCGGAAGCTCCTGCCCCGCGAAGTCAGCTATGCAGCGGTCGAAAAGGAGTGTTTGGCTTTGGTGTGGGCATTAAAGAAATTGACTCCCTATTTATATGGTCAGGAGTTCACTCTGGTCACCGACCATAACCCGTTGGTGTGGCTGAACCGGGTCTCTGGAGATAACGGCAGGCTATTACGTTGGAGCTTATCGTTGCAACCCTTCAATTTCACCATTACTTACAGACCTGGGAAACAGAATGGCAACGCCGACGGGTTGTCCAGACAAACCGACCTCAGCCCCGCATAACCAGCGGTCTGGACAGCCTTAGTCTGCCCCGAAAAGGGGTCAGACCGTGTCTGCCAGAGTGTTCCACAGAAAGGGAGCACTGTTACAGAAGCATTAGTTATTTTGTTGTGAAGAGCTTATTTCCCAGCAGCAATGCCTGAACCAGCAAGCCAGCGCCTAAGAAGGGCTCCAAGAAAACCGTAACAAGTATCATTTCATAAAGAGTTAACTCTTTTTTTTCAGCTTTTAGAAACTATTGTCTAATCACCTCTGGAGCCAGACTGCTAATTGATAAGATGAACTTGTAAACTTGTTATCTTAAGTACTGTAATCCTATTGTGGCCTGTCAAAGGACAGTGCTCTCTATCTAAATGTGTGATGGGGGATTTTGTGCTTCCCCCCCTCTCCCCCTGGGAGTGCCCTGTGTGCATGTAACCTTAATAAAAAGCAGGCTGGGCATCCCAGTCCTGAGTTCTTGTTTGACCCTCAATCGCAGCGTTGACTCGTTTTTGTGGGCAGAAGGGTATCCTAGCTGTACTGCAGCTAAGGGAGATTATTCTATATTTGCGAGACTCATATAGAATACTATGGAAAGCAGCTTCTCCCCTCTTTAGCAATAGGGATCCAGGCTACTAAGCGGTCCATCTCTCAGCGAGACTAAGGGTAACCGTAACAGATCCTGTAAGGGTCTTTCGAGAAATTATCGTCTTCTCCTCCTAAGGGCTTGTTTGGAGCCTGTCCTTGGTAGACCTGTGGTCTTTGAAGGGGGTGTTACCCCTTTGACTCTCTAGGAGATCTATCTCTCTGGGTTTGCATGCCGAGGGTCCAGGAATCAGACACGCCTCCGAGCTTTTTGGTCTGAATCTATTCAAGTGTCCAATGTCCAAGGTTATTGGGATGTGGGATGCACTTCCTAGGGTGCACTCCTCCGTATGAGGTGACTTCATGGTTCCTTAGAGGGTTAGAGCATCGACCGGTCTCGGTTTCTGGGGATCTGGCTTATGGCCATGTCTCTTGTCTGAGATTCGAAGTCCGGATCTGGTTCGGTCTTGGGTGGTTTGGTTTCAAAACTTCGGTTTTGGAACATCCGCATGTCCCTTCAGGGGAGATTGATAACTGCCTAAGGGTTAGTTTTGCTGCCTCTCAGGCGGGATCTTACAGATGTTGTCATTATTAGCTATTGCTCCTTGATGTGGGCTCGTGGTTGTTTGTTTCAACTGAGCTGTCGGTAGGTTGAATTGGTCTTTTATCAATTTGTTTTACCGTTTCTCTCATCTCTTTCCCGTGCCTATGGCTGGGGAATGGGTTGCTTTGCGTTTGCCCTCCTTCGGGGAGGTTTTTAGAATACAGTATCAATGAAGCCCCAGAGGTCCTTCTCTTCTCGTTTATGAGGGGTTCTGCCCTTCCTTGCGTGCAAGAGAGCTTTTGACTGGATTCTGGTACTGGGACGCTGTAGTTCAGTGTCCTATCTCCCTTTGTTGGGAGTGGTCATTCTTTGGAAGGGAGCTGTGTGGGGGTTCTGGAACCCGAGCACGTAGTTCTGCCTTGGCTTGTGGTAGCAAGCAAGTTTAATAATGGGAGGTGTTCTCCCATGGGCTTGTTCCTTTTTGACCACTTCTTTTTCCTCTGAGGTGTGGTTTGGAGAACTTTGTATTCTTTGTATTCGGACGTTGCCAATCCTTTTGGACTGGGTCCGTTACCTCAGAGTGGGGGTCGGGGATCTGGCTGCTCTGTTGAGTCTTGACCGTGTACTTCCAGTTGCTGCGATGGGGCCTAGGGGATACCTTCCCTGCCTAGTAGTTGAAGGCTTGGAGTCTGAAGCCTGATGTGGCTGCTTTATGTCCTGGTTTCTGCCTTAGGTGGGGTGTTCACTGTGTTTCATCCCTCCACTGGTTTCATAGCAGCTGGTGTTGGATGTTCTTCTAAGGTCTAGATTTTTTCTTGAACGAGAGTCGTTGACGATATTTTTCGATCTTCTCTGTGGGATGGTCTCCCACGTTGGCTTAGGGTCAGCTTTGCTGCCTTGAGGCTGGAGTTCGCGAGTCTTGGTCAGAGGTGGCTGTGTGTTTTCACTAAATAGCCTTTTCTCTGATAAAATATTGTTGTTTTTTTTCTAATCCTTGTCTGCAGGCTCCAAATTTCCTTGGTTTTATATGCTACCTATGTTGACTAGTTTAGCGGTTGTGTCCACTAGACTAGGGTACAGTAGGGAGCTTGCGGCTTCCTTGGAGCACCATAAGTCGTATGGTGTTGTGTCAGGGATCTGAGGATAGACCTTGGTTCGTCTCATGATCACATTTTTATAGGTGTGGAGTTGATTTCTGGTCCTTGTCCTTCTAGGGAGTTCATTTCCCTGGGCAGTTTTCTTTAGCATCCTTGCGTTCGCTTTAGTCGTTTTGAGGTTTTCTTACCTTAGTTGTTGGTCCTTTAGATATCTTATGGTCCTCCGTTTTTTTTTCCCCCTCGGGGGTAGCTGAAGGTTCTCTTCCTTCCGGTCGGGGGTTAGTTCCGTGTGATCGGAAAGCCTGCAGGATTTGGCTCCTCGTGGGTTTTTTGTGCTCAATGAATCTAGGGATCCGAGTGGGCTCTAACACTGCTTCTTAGGTTGTTTAACTGATGGGCAGTTACTTTGTCCTTCAGGTTTTTAACCCCTTGTTTCTAAGTGTTGCAGTTCTTTTTTGGGTGTTGGGTAATTTCAGGCTGTGGTACCCTTCAAAGGGGCCGCCTTTTGTACCCGCCCTTTGTTTGCATTCAGTGTCATCTATAGCTTGGGTATTGTTTTCCCAAAAGTAATGAATGCCGGTGTGGACTCTTCCCGTTTAAGAAGTAAAACTTAAATTATGCTTACCTGATCATTTTCTTTTCTACTGATGGGAAGAGTCCACAGCTCCCTGTCCGCGTTTTACCTATGGGACGTATTTTAGTTTATATTCTTCTGGCACCTTTTTCACCCTGATATTTCTCCTACTGTTCCTTGTTCCCTTGGCAGAATGACTGGGGGATGAGGGAAGTGGGGGAGGTATTTAAGCCTTTGGCTGGGGTGTCTTTGCCTCCTCCTGTTGGCCAGGTTCTGAATTCCCAAAAGTAATGAATGCAGCTGTGGACTCTTCTGTTAGAAGAAAAGAAAATTATCAGGTAAGCATAATTTAAGTTTTTTTTATGTTTATACTGCTGCAAAATCGATAATAATCATATGTTTATACTAAAGCTGTGTATACACAGTAGGGCATACAAGTCAAAATTAAAATTGTTTTATTTAGATAGAGCATGTGATTTTAAGAGACTTTGCAATGTTCTGTTAAGAAATTTACTGTCATGGTATACTTTTTTTTTGTTTTTAAGCATACTCAGGTATGCTCAAAAACAGTAATGGCATACTGGGAGCTAGCTGGTGATTGGTTCCTACACACATACGCCTCTTGTCATTACTCTTTCATTTTTTTGTTTATTTTTTAAAATTATTTTTTGTGTGTGTGAATGACCAGAACTTTGTCAGTGCAAAATGTCACAGCACATACCAGATTACAAGTAGTTGTTTGCTCTGAAATTATGATTTTGTAATTTAGTAAAATAAAAAAATGTTATATTTCTTTTTCAACTTCTATACATTACAAATTCTGGCTGCAATGCTTTAGGCTCAGTGCCAGCATGATATTTTTTATGAGGTTTCAAACATCCCAATGTGTGTGAAATTGTTGT
Source organism: Bombina bombina (assembly GCF_027579735.1). Classification (NCBI taxonomy): domain Eukaryota; kingdom Metazoa; phylum Chordata; class Amphibia; order Anura; family Bombinatoridae; genus Bombina; species Bombina bombina. The sequence continues at coordinate 312,124,385 of NC_069504.1, read as the reverse complement.
CTCTATCTCTAACTGTCTTAAATAAACCAAAGAAGCTATAAATGAACTGATTAACAATGTAACACAGAGTGCACACACATATGAGTGTGTGAGTTTATTTCATGTCACATAATTAATCTGCTATCGTTGCCTGTGCGTTTATAACATCAACTGAAAAAGTGATAAACAAATCAGTCTTATCTTTTGTTCACATTCAGGCAATGGAGCGTGTTGCGGTCGGCCAAGGGGTAAGTAGTATTGTTTACTGAATCACACAGATCTGTCTTACTTCTTATTTCTCTTAACACATAACCTAAATGTGAACTTACATTCTCCAACTGTTTTCATTTAACTCAATGTATTAAGATGTAAATGATGCTTTGTTTCCTAATTAACTTTGAAGCAGGTTTCATTTTGTAACACAGACTGTCTTGTGCTAATATCTACTTGATTTTACTTTTTTTTTTTAAAAAATCAATTTTATTAAAAAGAACACTATCACAATTAAATAGCTTTGCTGATTATTTGCATATGTGTATCTTAAATATTCACATTTATCCTAAGGTTCCTCACAGCTTCCTGTTTTAAACTGCTTAAGGGACATGGGCATCAACATTTTTCATGATTTATATAGAACATACAATTTGAAAAACTTTCAGTGCACTTCTATTAGGGTCAATCCATCTCAAGTGGTCCAACATAGGTTGCTTGACCATTTTTAATTTTTCATAATTTTATCTCTATGTATTGGTATTAAAAAACCACCAGTTTTTAATTTTTATTTTACTTGGTTTAACCACGGCAACCAAATTTGTTTATGGCGCACAACACATTTTAGTTATACAGATGTTTACGTAAACCTCAATATCTCAACTCAGGGTTGTCCTAGCTCTTTGGAACAAAAACTCTGGATCACATTACAAGGTACATGTTCATTTATAAACATTTTGCACATTTTTGATCCTTAGACTTAAAACTTAAAGGGCCAGTAAACTTAAAAAATAATGTTATATAATTCTGCACATAGTGCAGAATTATATAACATTATATTAGTGCAAGTTTTTTATTATATAATATCTCCGGTGATTTTTATAAAAATAAAAGGGGTTTTCCAGACCCGCCCTCTGTGCTCTACTGAGTGGGTCTGGTTTTTCCTCACAGCGCATCGGGCCAGCTGTTTAGTCACAGCCCGGCCCGACCGCGCCATTACATTCAATGCAGCTCGCTCCTGCTCTGTCTGACAGCAGGAGCGAGCTGCATTGAATGTAATGGCGCGGTCGGGCTGTAAACAGCTGGCCCGATGCGCTGTGAGGAAAAACCAGACCCACTCAGTAGAGCACAGAGGGCGGGTCTAGAAAACCCTCTTATTTTTGTAAAAAACTTGCACTAATATAATGTTATATAATTCTGCACTATGTAACATTATTTTTTAGGTTTACAGGCACTTTAAGTCCTAATGTAAATGTTGAAAATTGCTGGTTTCACTTTTAGGTCAATTTTTAATGGGAAGGGTTTGAGTTTCAGTCCCATTTTTTTATTTTTGTTAAGGGGATACCTAGATAAGTATAGTGTGCATGCAGAACATTTCAGGTTTAATGCTTCTCTTTTTTTTATGGGGGCAAGAATGTGCAAGTTTTAACATTTCCCCTAACTTTCAGGTTGATTATCTGGTGGGGGGGCAGATACAAATCTGAAATATTTACAGATTTAAGTCTTCTATTTTAGCATACTGCTTTAAAAATTTAGAGATTATATTGGCTACACAGCTAGGGCTAGTAAAAATCTGGAGAGAAGCCTACTTTATTCATGCGTTTTGAGAAATGAAAAGATGTAATATCGGCATAACAAATAATAAAATTAAATCGTGTTTTACACTAATTATGTTTGTAATTGACACACCACAATTTCAAGCTACATTTTTTTTTTGGAAGCTGTGAGATTTCCTCACTTGTTCTGGAAGCTTACGGTGGCCGTAGTCAACTCGGCAGGTGTACGTTTTCTGAGAGCATTGTTCATGGAACCCCATGCTTTGTCCACAGTAGATATATTGAATGATGTTCTAGGTCCAGGTTTAAAAAAACAACACAGTTTTCATCACTGATGTCCTCAATGAAGCCTAACCACCACTGGTCAACATAGAGACAAGTGACACAGTCATTATTCCGTAGAATCAGGGGGACAAATTTCATCACTGCATGTTCTTCAAATATTTGCAATGCAGATGTAAAGAAGCATCTGATAGTACTCTATGATACTGCCTCAAAATGGTGACATTTTCTTGTACCTGGAATTCTCTCACACTTATCAAACCTGTCATGTCAGTTCATGACAATGAGTTACTTACTTGCTTTTGACATAGATGTATGTAACCCCTTTATTACAATTATTGGACCACTTGACATGGATTGACCCATTATTATAATTCACCTTTTTCTCTTTATGTTCTTTGTTAAAATTCCGCTCCTTTGCATGAGAGCATAGTTTCTTGCTTTTAGGTCTATAAGGTAGCAGTTTCTGCTCCTGAGCCTACCTCAGTTTGCTGTCATGAAAAGGAGCTAGGTTTCAACAAAGAATACCAAGAGACTGAGGAAAAATTGATAAGAATAATAATTTGGATTTTTTTTTTCATAGTTCAGACAGAGCATGCAATAATAAGAGACTTTTACATTTACTTCCATGTACTTCTATTTTAATTTGTTTTGTCTTGGTATCCTTTGTTGAAAGGAATACCTGGGTAGTCTCAGTTGTATTCAAGAATACCTGGGTAGTCTCAGTTGAATTGTAGTTACACATATCCCTCTTGTCATTGGCTAACCAGATATTTTCACTAGGTCCCAGGAATGCAATGCTATTCTTGAGCTGACTTTAACTATGTGTTTAGAGGGACTTGAATCCCAATTTTTGTCTTTTATGATTCAGACAAAGAACACGCCTACCTACATACTTTTCAAAATAGAATACCTTTAGAATACAGTACATTTGATAATAGAGGATATTGGAAACTTGTATGTTCTATCTGAATTATAAATGAAATCATTTGAAACTTGTCATCTTTCCATGAGGCCATAATGATGTAAGTTACAGAGCATGATTGAGTCTTGCACACTCTATGGCAGCAGTGGATTTAGCAGTGTTATATAAGAAACCTATAGAGGGAGCTTTAGACTGCAGTAGCTTCAGACACTTTATGGTAAATATCTATGGTAAAATAAGTAAATGTGATAACTGTAAAGCTAACAGCACTGTTTAAAAAAGAAGATTGAACATAGACTGAGAGTGCATCTCTGTGGATAGGAGCCAGCCAAATAGTGTGAGCAACAGCAGTAAGTAAAGGCAAAGCTGTGGGTATTCCCTTCTGTCACTCAGCACTGCGTGTTGCAGCTACAGCTCCATCAACAGGTTGCTTGTATAACATGGCTATAGACACAGCTGCCACATAGTGATCAAGATGTGCATACTTCTAACCCTACTTGTGTATTCATTCATTACAAAGAGCCAAATTTCATCCTAGGAGATCAAAAGAATGAGGTAAATGCGATTATAGGAGTGAATTGTTTGTATTTATTTTAATTTATGCTCTGTGCATCATATTTTAAATCCCATGTCCCTTTAAAGGGTTATGAAACCCAACTTTTATGATTTATGAAGAGCATTTAATTTTAAACAACTTTCTAATTTACCTCTATTAACTAATTTGCTTCATTCTCTTGGTATTCTTTGTTGAAAAGCATATCTAGATAGTCTCAGTAGCTGCTGATTGGTGGCTGCACATAAATGCCTTGTGTGATTGGCTCACCCATGTACATTGCTATTTCTTCAATAAAGGATATCTAAAAAAATGATGCAAATTAGATAATAGAAGTAAATTGGAATGTTGTTTTCATTTGTATTCGCTATCTGAATCGTGAAAGAAAAATTTTGGGTTTAGAGTCCCTTTAAGCTTGAGCACCATGGGGGGGCGACTTAGTTGGGAAATTATTTAAAAAGTAGGACAATGAAAAGGAAGAAAAATCAAATAAAAATGAGTTAGAAAATAAAAGTAACATTGCACTCCATATTAGCATTGTATTGATGCCTGTGCAACTGATATCGTTTGATAAATTCTAGGAGAAAAGAAAATTTATGCTTACCTGATACATTTATTTCTTTTTTGACACGATGATCACGGATCATCTAATTACTATTAGGAATACCACTCCTGCCCAGCAAAGAGCACCACAGCAAAGCTGTTAAATATCACCTCCCTTCCCTCCCACCCCACATTCGACCGAAGTAAAGGAGAGAAAGGAAGTAACAAGGTGCAGAGGTGTCTGAAGTTTATAACAGACTAACAACCTGTCTATAAAAACAGGGCGGGCCGTGGACTCATCGTGTCAAAAAAGAAATACATTTATCAGTTAAGCATAAATTTTCTTTTCTTTTTAATGACACGATGAGTCCACGGATCATCTAATTACTATTGGGAATCAATACCCAAGCTAGAGTACACAGATGATACGGGAGGGACAAGACAGGGAACCTAAACGGAAGGCACCAGTGCTTGAAGAACCTTTCTCCCAAAAGCGGCCTCAGCCGAGGCAAAAATGTCAAATTTATAGAACTTTGAAAAAGTGTGAAGAGAGGACCAAGTTGCAGCATTGCAAATGTGTTCCACAGAAGCTTCATTTTTGAATGCCCATGAGGAAGCATTAGCCCTCGTGGAATGAGCCGTAACTTTCTCTGGAGGGTGCTGTCCAGCAGTTTCATAGTCAAAACGTATGATACTCTTCAGCCAAAAGGAAAGAGAAGTAGCTGTGGCTTTCTTACCCTTACGTTTTCCCGAGAAAACCACAAACAAGGCAGATGACTGACAAAAATCCTTAGTTGCCTGTAGGTAAAATTTTAAAGCAAGTACCACGTCTAAATTGTGCAGAAGCTGTTCCTTCTGAGAAGAAGGATTAGGAGGCAAGGAAGTAACAACAATCTCCTGATTAATGTTCCCGTCAGAAACTGCTTTAGGAAGAAATCCTAATTTTGTACGTAAAACTACCTTATCCGAATGAAAAATAAGATAAGGAGACTCATACTGCAATGCCGAGAGCTCTGACACTCTACGAGCAGAAGAAATAGCAACAAGAAATAAAACTTTCCAAGATAACAACTTAATATCTAAGGAATGCATAGGTTCAAACGGAGCCCCTTGAAGAACCTTAAGAACTAAATTAAGACTCCAGGGAGGAGTAACTGGTTTGAACACAGGCCTGATCCAGACCAAGGCCTGACAAAATGATTGCACATCTGGAACATCTGCCAGACGTTTAGGAATCCTAACCCTGCTCCAAGAATAACCCTTGGATTCACACAAATATAGATATTTACGCCATATCTTATGGTAAATCTTTCTAGTCACAGGCTTACGAGCCTGAATCATGGTCTCAATGACCGAATCTGAAAATCCCTGCTTGGATAAAATTAAGCGTTCAATCTCCATGCAGTCAGCTTCAGAGAAACTAGATTTAGATGAGGGAAGGGCCCTTGAAGTAGAAGGTCCTTCCTCAACGGAAGTCTCCAAGTTGGAAGAGATGACATTCCCACCAGGTCATATCAAAAAGACGCTGCTCCGACATCCATCTTTGAACGGTAAAACGAGGAAAACTTTATTGGTAGTTAAATCATGTGATAAAACACAGCAAAATTTGGTAAAGTGTCAGACATGGGCACAGCACACAGGCATACGCATTTTGGAAGAAATTCCGTAGCATGTACTACCAATGTGACAGATTGTGAACTTATTTTCTCAGAAGACAAAAGTATTCTGACACTTAGTTCCTTATTTGATCTTATGGAGAAACTATTACTGAAAGAATCAAAGATTCAGTGGGATATCTGGACTTTGGAAAAATTTAAAAGCCTTAGTATGATCCCTAGAGGACTCAGGGTCTACAAGTTCCCCACATTCAAAGTGGGTAGCAGTGATAAAGAATTCATAGACTCATGGAACAATGTTTTGTCTGATTGCTCTCTGAGACTTATGGTGTTATTGTTGATTTATAAGAACAATTAGAGTGCATAAGAAATGAAATTAATGATTTACAAGTTGAAATGAATAGACAAAGTAACTATCCTGATTTTGCTAAATTTGATAAAATACTTAGAGACTTAATGGCGAAAGGGAGGTCTGAAATTATGGAGAGAAAACACACTAAATTCATAAGAGACAAATATGATTATGCTAATAATGCTGTATACATATGGAATAGGAAACTTAGGTGAAATTCTAGGCAAAACCAGCCAAGATTTGGTAGGAGAAGAAGAGCTAACAGCAAAAGTAATCAAAATAAAAATAAAAACAAACAGAATTCCTCTAGGAATGTCACTTTTTCAGGTAGCGATACTGACTGCTCCAGTGATGGTGATACACAAAATGAGAATGTATCAGAAATGCAGCAGATTTCTCCTTCAACCACCACTATAGCAATCACTCATCCGCCGCATGATCCTAAAATCAATCAGGACACTTATAACATGAAACCAAGACAATCTACATATGTTGAAACTACACATAGTGTCCCTAGACCAGATATCTCTACATTTGAACAGGTTTTTCCGCAGGCTCAGGGAGATTTAGCAGGGGGTGGGAGAGGTCACCTCTCCAGTCAGAATCTGGCCACTACCAGCAATCAGGAACGATATCAACTGAGAGAACCAAGACCCCAGACAAAGTACAAATAGTGGGTAATGTTGTGAATCTGTCTTCCTTTAATTTGAGTGAAGCACAGTATAGAGTACTAAATCTTGGTTTGAACTTTGCCCCCACAAATAACTTTGACCTGTTCCAAACAATTCTAGATGTCAATAGACTGGTAAGAAACATCACATTAAGTAAACACTTTTCAGATGACCAGTCTATGACCCATAGTGACCTAGCAACAGTAACTAGTAGCAATCTCAAGTTGTGTGATAGACCTAGTTTTTCAGAAAATTGTGATATTGTCTCATTACAGCAATTGCAATTAAATGCCACATACGAACAGGATAATAGAAGTAGAGGCCCTAGCCTTAAGAAGAAGTCACGCTTCTACCCAATACAGAGCAGGGGTAACATCATTGAAACGTTTCATAGCAGGGTGGAAAAAGATCTAATTAATCTCAAGTCTAAACGATCAACTAGCAGACCCAATCTATCCTTATCTGAAAGAGAGGCAGTTTCCTCTTTGCAAAATAATGAAAATTTGGTTATAAGGAAATCAGATAAGGGTGGAATGGTAGTTGCTATGGATTGTGAACAGTATGTTGCTGAAGGTCTCAGACAATTACAGAATGAGGATGATTACATAGTTCTGGGTAGGGATCCCACATTTGAATACAAGAATGAATTAAAACATCTTTGGGATGAAGGGTTGGAACAGGGGTGTATTGATCTTAATACAGCTGATTTCCTTTTTGTGGATAACCCCAAGACTCCCCTGTTCCACCATTTTCCCAAAACACACAAATCTATAAGCAACGTGAAAGGTTGTCCTATCGTAAGTGGCGTTGATTCTCTATTAGGAAACCTTTTGCAATGGCTCGATAATATACTCCAATCGATTGTCATGTCACTTCTCTCGTTTGTGAGAGATACCAAACATATTCTGAATATACTTGAACATGTCAAGTGGACTGATTCTAGTGTTTGGATGACAATTGATGTTGTCTCTTTATATTCAAGTATCCCACACTCTAAGGGAGTAGAATCTGTGACCTTTTTTCTTGACAATATTACTGTTTATGACTCCTGTCTTAATAATTACATTCTTAAGGTGCTCACGTTTCTTTTGACACATAATTTTTTCAAATTTGAGGATCGTTATTATCTCCAAAGGTGTGGTACTGCCATGGGGGCAAAATTTGCCCCCTCGTATGCCAACTTGTTTTTGGGATGGTGGGAGTTTTACCACATCTTTGGAGATAATAACCCATACAGACAACATATATCTCTGTATCAGAGGTATATTGATGACCTCATCTTCATCTGGACAGGAAGTGAGGATATTATTCCCAGCGTTCTGGAGTATTTACAGTGTAATGACCTCAATCTGAGCTTCACATGTGAGCATAATCCACATATGATTAACTATTTGGATGTGACTCTAATAGGACACCAAAGTGGTAATATCGAGTCTACTGTTTACAGGAAACCCATCTCGGGTAATTCACTACTCCAGGGCACTAGTTGCCACCCTAAACATGTCCCCTTTGCTATTGCTAAGGGGGAGTTCATGAGACTAAGGAGGAACTGCACAGACTCTGCGCAGTTCAGGAAAGAAGTCAGCAGTGACCACACTAGACAGGAAAGATCTACTAGATTTGAAATCTGCGAAGAGGAATGTCTTTAAAGGTGTTACTTTTGTAACTAATCATAGTGTACAATATCAGGAGATGTGTACAATTGTTCGTAAACATTTTTCTCTCCTCTCTGCAGATGACAAACTTGTCAATACTGTGAGTAGTGCACTAAGATGATCCTATAGAAGGAGCCCTACTCTGGGTAATATTTTGGCACCTACATTGCTTAAAAGCAAGAAAGAGAATCAGGGTTCTTGGTTACAACATCCTGGCATGTTCAAATGTGGAAAGCGGAGGTGCAAACCATGCGAATATGTCAAAGTAACTAGAAATTTCAACAGTATGGTTACTAATAGAACTTATGACATTGACACTTGCATGAACTGTACCACTGAATATGCCATCTATCTCATTGAATGCTCCCATTGCAAACTACAATATGTGGGTCTCACGTCTAGGGACCTGAATACGAGGATACGTGAACATTTGTCATCCTTTAAAACTAATAGGGCTAGTACACCTAGTACACACTTTGGTACTCTACATAACAATGATTTACATTTCTTCTCATGGTGTGCCATAGAGAAGATAAAAAGACCCACTAGGGGAGGTGACATAGATACTATCCTGGCAAGGAGGGAGGCATATTGGATTTTCACCCTTGACACTAGATTACCAAGAGGTTTAAACTCTCAATTTGATATTATTAATCATTGGGAGTAACTTACTTTGCCTCCTTGCCATGACGATAGCATGACTGAACATGATAATGTTAAGACAATATACTTGGCATTAATATATATATTTTGCCTAAGTCACATTAGGATAACTTATCCCCTTCTCTTTACCTAAATGTTAATAGTATACATTATTAACTTTTGTGTGGTCCCCTTGTGTTTAAGCATTGAGTGTTATTCTCTAGACAGGTCTCCTGTGTAACTTTAGGTAATACGTAATCATCCATACTTTTACGCAGTACATTCTGTTATTCATTAACTTGTATATTATGTGCTTTTATAGACATATATACCTGTATTCTTTCTGTAAACAGGTATGTAGTGGGATTATTGTTATTTTGCCTACTAATTAATAATATTCTTCACACATAGTACAACTTAATGTTGAGTTAGTGTATCATCTAAACAGTTATTGCTTGCGATACACTAGTCCCATGGGTTATCTTTCTTAGTCCTTCTAGTGTTATTTACTGCTGCATTGTATAGTGCCTTATATTATCATCTGTACCATTGTATTCAGTCTTAGTATATCATGATATGTTAGTTACCCTAACTGGTATGGGTGTGTATAATTTCAAGAGCGTTTGTAACAAATATATTATTTTGAGTATAATTGGTTTGAGTCACAAGGGCGTTGTTCTGTTTTTAACCTATCATATGAGCCGTTAAGGTTTTTAAACAGGTGTGTGGGTCAGCACATCAGGCTGTGACTACGGAATTTCTTCCGAAACGCGTATGCCTGTGTGCTGCGCCCACGTCTGACACTTTACCAAATTTTGCTGTGTTGCTGTGTTTTATCACATGTTTTAACTACCAATAAAGTTTTCCTGGTTTTACCGTTCAAAGATGGATGTCAGAGTAGCGTCTTTTTGATATCTTCTGTTCCAGTATCTTCCGACACATCAGCTAGAGCTTTGATGTGAAGCGGACCCAAGCCTTGTCACTTACGGAGAGGAGCGTCTGCCATTGGCCAATCATCAGTGACGTACTAGCACACACACCCCTACACACCGGTGAGAGTTTTCGAGTACAGCGGAGGCCCTGTGAGCTGCTCAATTTGAAGCGTGGATCTTCCGGAGCGGCACAGAGGCAACTACATTTCAGGAAGTTACGCTGTTACTACACATATAACCCGGAACTTTGTGGTGAGTGGATTAAACTACACGTCTCCCTCTATTAATACACTGGAGTATATGTAACACAGTAAGAGAGACTTGCTTGGTTCCCATATATATTTATGGTCTGGATCATTTAGCCTAAGTGTTTGGGTTTCTCCTTTTGCATATTTCCACCAGGTCTGCATACCAAATCCTGCGAGGCCAAGCCGGTGCAATGAGGATCACCAACGCCCTCTCCTGCTTGATTCAAGCAATGACCCGAGAAAGAAGAGCAATCAGAGGAAATAGGTATCTAGAACAAGAAGAATAGAGGGTGCCACATAGTGCAGATCAAGCAAGAAACCAACAATTATCAGTGCAGGTGCTGATAGAATCTTACTCACGTGATGAAGAGCACAAGTGTGCAAAATAGGCAAGCCGGAACCAAAGTGTCGTCCATCAGACACCCATCCACGATTCAAAGTACGAAAATCCTCATCCCAGTTCAGGGGCAGTCCAGAGATATTCCTTGGTGCTGGGAAAGATGTCATGCAATGGTCAATAGCAGAGTTTATCTTTGTTTGAGGCCCAATGGCAGACTGGTATAGTCAAAAAGGACAGGCAGCAGTGAGAAAAAATATTAAAAATTGATTTTAAAAAAGTAAAAACCATAGCAGGAGGAAATAGATATGCAAGACTGAAATTCCAAGGTACCACCAGAGCATCTATCAGTACAGCCTGAGGGTCCCTCGATCTCGATCCGTACCTCAGAAGCTTGGCATTCTGGCTGACCCCACTTGAGAATTAGGCTGGAAAACACTTCCAGATGGAGTTCCCACTCCCCCGGGTGAAAAGTCTGTCTGCTCAGGAAGTCCGCCTCCCAGTTGTCCACCCCTGGGATGTGGATTGCTGACAGACAGCAATTGTGGGTCTCTGCCCACCAAATTATCTTGGCTTCCTTTGTCATGGCTAAGGAACTCCTTGTTCCTCCCTGATGATTGATGTAAGCCACTGAAGTTATATTGTCTGACTGAATCTGATGAACCGGGCCGAGGCTAACTGAGGCCAGGCCAGAAGAGCATTGAAGATTGCCCTCAGCTCCAGAATAGTTATGGGTAGAATAGACTCCGACCGAGTCCAAGTTTCCTGAGCCTGCTCCCCATCCCAGAAGGCTGGTGTCTGTTGTCACAATTACCCAGGAGGGTATGCGAAAGCAAGTTCCTTGGGAAAGATGATCCTGAGACAACCTCCATCAAACAGAATCCCTTGTCTCCTGTTCCAGTAGAATTTGAGGAGACAAATCTGCATAATCTCTGTTCCATTGACTGAGCATGTTTAGCTGCAGAGGTCTGAGGTGGAAATGAGTCCATTGCCGCCACCATCAACCCAATTACCTCCATGCACTGAGCCACAGAAGGCCGAGGAGCGGACTGAAGTGCTAGGCAAGAATCGAAAATCTTTGATTTCCTGACTTCTGTCAGAAAAATCTTCATTGATACGGAATCTATTATGGTTCCCAAGAAGGTTACTCTTGTATTTGGAACTAAGGAGCTCTTTTCCAAATTTACCTTCCATCAGTGAGATCACAGGAAGGATAACAACATTTCCGTGTGGGACCTTGCTTGTTGAAAGGATGGCGCCTGGACCAGGATGTCGTCCAGATAGGGCGCCACTGCAATGCCCCGTAATCGAAGCACCGCCAACAGTGATCCCAGAACCTTTGAGAAAATTCTGGGAGCTGTGGCAAGACCGAAAGGAAGAGCCACGAATTGGAAGTGTTTGTCTAGAAAGGCAAACCTTAGAAACTTGTGATGATCCCTGTGAATGGGAACATGCAGGTATGCGTCCTTTAAATCCACTGTTGTCATAAATTGACCCTCCTGGACCAAAGGGAGAATGGAACGAATAGTTTCCATCTTAAAGGATGGTACTCTGAGGAATTTGTTTAGACTTTTGAGATCTAAAATTGGTCTGAAGGTTCCCTCTTTTTTGGGGACCACGAACAGATTGGAATAAAACCCCAGACCCCGTTCCTGCATCGGAGGAACTATCACTCCCAGGTCAGAGAGGTCTCTTACACAGTGTAAGAATGCCTCTCCTTTTGTCTGGTCTACAGATAATCTTGAAAGCAGAAACCTGCCTCTGGGAGGAAAACTTTTGAAGTCTAGTTTGTATCCCTGGGACACTATATCTACTGCCCAGGGATCCTGAACATCTCGAACCCAAGCCTGAGCGAAGAAGGAAAGTCTGCCCCCTACATGCTGTCTTTGATTCAATAGCAGGTTTTTTGGATTGTTTTCCCTTATTCCAAGACTGATTGGGTCTCCATGAAGGTTTAGACTGTTCCTGCTTGGAAGCGGAAGAGGAAGAATTTCCTTTGAAATTTCGAAAGGAACGAAAATTACTCTGACGTCCCTTTTGCTTGTTTCTCTTATCCTGAGGGAGAAGATGACCCTTACCTCCCGTAATATCAGAGATTATTTCCATCAAGCCCGGTCCAAACAAGGTCTTCCCTTTGTAAGGAATCGCTAAAAGTTTAGACTTAGATGAAACATCCGCAGACCAAGGATTTAACCATAAGGCTCTGCGGGCTAAAACAGAAAACCCTGAAATTTTCGCTCCCAGTTTAATAACCTGTAGGGAAGCATCAGTAATAAAATAATTAGCCAACTTAAGAGCTTTTATCCTATCCTGGATCTCGTCCAGAGGAGTGTCTGTCCTAATAGCATCAGACAACACGTCAAACCAGTAAGCCGCCGCACTAGTGACAGTAGCAATGCACACAGCTGGTTGCCATTGTAAACCTTGGTCTACATACATCTTTTTGAGTAACCCCTCTAAGTTTCTTGTCCATAGGATCTTTAAAGGCACAACTATCCTCTATGGGGATAGTAGTTCTCTTGGCCAGGGTGGAAACAGCTCCTTCCACCTTGGGTACTGTTTGCCAAGCCTGCTTGACAGAGTCAGCTATGGGAAACATCTTTTTAAATATAGGAGATGGAGAGAAAGGGATACCCGGTCTCTCCCACTCCTTAGCAATGATCTCAGAAGCTCGATCTGGTACTGGAAAAACCTCTATCAAGGAAGGTACCTCAAATTATTTGTTTAGCTTACTGGATTACCGGATTAACTACGACCATAGTGTCGCTGTCGTCTAATGTAGCTAAAACCTCCTTAAGTAACAGACGGAGGTGCTCAAGCTTAAACCTGAAGGATACAACTTCAGTATCAGCAGTAGGAATTACATTGTCAGAGTCTGAGATTTCACCCTCAGATGCTACCCAAGGATCCTCCTCCTCAGGTTTCTGAGAGGGGACATCCGAAAATGGCAACAACTGCATCAGTAACCTCACCTACTGAATGTCTACTCTTCCTCTTGCGCTTCCCCATGGGACATGGGAAAAACAGATAATGCATCAGAAACCGCAGAAGACATGAGAGAAGAATGTCTTGCAACGTAACTCCTGGGGGAGTTAAAGATTAAGCGCAGGGCACTGCATGTGTGGGCGAAACAAGATGGGATGCTTGAGAATAAAGCTGCGGCATATATTGAACATTGACATTAGACTCCTGAACAACATCCTCTTTAGAAAATGATGGCTCAGAAAAAAGTTTATTCCTGTAATATAAAGTTCTCTCAATGCATGAGGAACAGAAAGGGATTGGTGGTTCCACATTGGCATTAAAACACAAAGTACAAGTTACATTTTGCACACCCTCTGGGTCCATCCTGACTCACAATGTTTCTAAATATCAAATAAAATGATCAAATTTGTATTCAAAATTTGAGGCAGAAAAATGTTACTGTTATTTTAAGATTTAAACGATAACTTTTATTTCTAAACTGCAGTAAAAAACAGCAACCCTAAACAGATCACCTCTGCACCTCAGCAGCTTAGCTGAGGTGCCTACCTGCCTGACGACCCAGTTCTCTCTGAGCAGGAGCCGACTCTTAGTGATAGATCCGGAACTCAGATTGATAAACCAGACTCTGTTATAACAAACGCATGAAATGAGCGCTATGCGTAATGAAAAAGGATGTTGCACTGCTTCCCCTTCCGACAAAAACGGAAGGGAGGGCGCGCAATGAAAATTACCGCCTCCTCTGGATCCGCCCATCATGGACGTAACAAAAGTTTGGAACCACCAACATGCCTTGCATAAAGTTTTCTAGCCCCAGTGCCTGTGTGCTGTCCCCACTAAAGAGCCCAATACCTGAGCCTTTATATGAGTTCCCATATGAAATAAAGTTCCCCTTATTCTGAGTCTTTTTCCTTGCAGTCCCAGAAAATAAAGAAAGCACTTACCTCCTAATCTGCCTGACAGCAAGGCAGCTCCAGGTTTGAGAGGTCCTCTTCCTCACATAGACCTGTGAAATAAGAGAAAGGACTGAGTAAAAATCCCTCAGACTTTATTTATTTATAAAATATTTTACCAGGAAGGATACATTGAGATTTCTCTCGTTTTGAAGTATGTCCTGGGTCCACAAAACATTTCATTGATACAATAGGGTACAATAAAATGCAAAAACAATATTAATACATAATATATGCAAAATTTAACATAGAACAGGTAGGAAATATTTAATCAACCATGACAGGATTTTAGGCTTGGGGAAGGTTTTAAAGTGTGCAGGAGGTCCGTTCCATAATTGTGGTGCTCTGTAGGAAAAGGAGGATCGAGCTGCTTTCTTTTTCTATGGAGGCAGACTAAATAATGTGCTGGTACTGGATCGGAGGTTATGGGAGGTGGGAACAGCCGGGGAGAGCATTCTGCTCAGGTAGGTTGTGAGCTTCCCAGAAAAGCTCTTAAACACAAGGCTGGAAAGATGGAGGGTGCATCTGGATTCCAGCGACAGCCAGTTTAGTTCTTTTAGCATGTCACAATGGTGGGTCCTGTAGTTACATTGTAGCACAAAGCGGCAGAACAAGTTATACAGTGGGGGGTAGTTATCAAGCCGTCTACTTTTCTGGCTTCGCCGGCCCAATACGCCCGCCTAAGCTCGCCTCACATCGCCACCGCGGAACTGAAAAAATACGCCTAAGTTATCAAATAAATCTGTCAAAAAGCCGCGGGGCGATGAGCAGCGGACTGTGACAGTTATCACTCATCCGATCTCGCTGCCCTTCGGCTTTTTCCCAGCTTTATTGCTAGCCTGTCACTAAGCACTCACACTAAACTACACTGTTCTACCCCCTATACCGGCGCCCCCGGAGCCTCCCGCAACTCAATAAAGTTACTAACCCCTAAACCGCCGCTCCTAGACCCTGCCGCAACTCTTATAAATGTATTAACCCCTAAACCGCCGCTCCTTGACCCTGCCGCAACTCTTATAAATGTATTAACCCCTAAACCGCCGCTCCTAGACCCTGCCGCAACTCTTATAAATGTATTAACCCCTAAACCGCCGCTCCCGGACACCGCTGCCACCTACAGTATACCTAGTAACCCCTATCCTGCCCCCCCTACACCGTCGCCCTCTATTATAAAATTATTAACCCCTATCCTGCTGATCCCGCACCTCTCCGCAACTAAATAAATAGTTTAACCCCTAAACCGCCGCTCCCTGAACCCGCCGCAACCTATATTAAACCTATTAACCCCTAATCTGCCCCCCACTACACCGCCGCCACTGTAATAAAATTATTAACCCCTAAAACTAAGTCTAACCCTAATGCCCCCCTAACTTAAATATTAATTAAATAAATCTAAATAAATTAACTCTTATTAACTAAATGAATCCTATTTAAAACTAAATACTTACCTTTAAAATAAACCCTAATATAGCTACAATATAAATAATAATTATATTCTAGCTATCTTAGGATTTATTTTTATTTTACAGGTACCTTTCAATTTATTTTAACCAGGTACAATAGCTATTAAATAGTTATTAACTATTTAATAGCTTACCTAGTTAAATAAAGAGAAATGTACCTGTTAAATAAATCCTAACCTAAGTTACAATTACACCTAACACTACACTATACTTTAATAAATTATTCCTATTTAAAAATAAATACTTACCTGTAAAATAAACCCGAAGATAGCTACAATATAATTAATAATTATATTGTAGCTATCTTAGGATTTATATTTATTTTACAGGTAACTTTTTATTTATTTTAGCTAGTTAAAATAGTTATTAAATAGTTATTAACTATTTAATAACTACCTAGCTAAAAGAAATACAAAATTACCTGTAAAATAAATCCTAACTTAAGTTACAATTAAACCTAATACTACACTATCATTAAATTAATTAAATAAACTACCTACAAATAACTACAATTAAATACAATTACATAAACTAACTAAAGTACAAAAAATAAAAAAAGCTAAGTTACAAAAAATAAAAAAATAAGTTACAAACATGTTAAAAATATTACAACAATTTTAAGGTACTTACACCTAAGGATTCTATCAGCCAATCGGAATTAAGGTAGGAAAAATCTGATTGGCTGATGGAATCAGCCAATCAGATTGAGCTCGCATTCTATTGGCTGTTCCGATCAGCCAATAGAATGCGAGCTCAATCTGATTGGCTGATTGGATCAGCCAATCGGATTGAACTTGAATCTGATTGGCTGATTCCATCAGCCAATCAGAATTTTCCTACCTTAATTCCGATTGGCTGATAGAATCCTATCAGCCAATCGGAATTGAGGGGACGCCATCTTGGATGACGTCCCTTAAAGGAGCCGTCATTCGTCGTAGTCCGTCGGTGAAGAAGGTGGTTCCGCGTCGGCGGAAGGAAGATTCAAGACCCGGCTTGGAAGATGACTTCGCCCGGATAGAAGACCTCTTCAGCGCCTCTTTGAAGATGACATCGGCCGGATCGAAGACTTTTCTTCAGCGCCGCCTGGATGATGACTTCATCGGATGGAAGATTTCTTCAGCGCCGCTTGGAGGATTAACTTCTTCCGCTCCGGATGTCCTCTTCAGTTCCATCGGTGGCTCGGCTGAGTGAAGACAACTAAAGGTAGGATGATCTTCAGGGGATTAGTGTTAGGTTTTTGTAAGGGGGGTTTGGGTTAGATTAGGGGTATGTGGGTGGTGGGTTTTAATGTTGGGGGGGTTGTATTTTTCTTTTACAGGCAAAAGAGCTGTTTTCTTTGGGGCATGCCCCCACAAAAGGCCCTTTTAAGGGCTGGTAAGGTAAAAGAGCTTTGAAATTTATTTAATTTAGAATAGGGTAGGGCATTTTTTTATTTTGGGGGGGTTTGTTATTTTATTAGGGGGCTTAGATTAGGTGTAAGTAGCTTAAAATTGTTGTAATATTTTTAACATGTTTGTAACTTATTTTTTTATTTTTTGTAACTTAGCTTTTTTTTATTTTTTGTACTTTAGTTAGTTTATGTAATTGTATTTAATTGTAGTTATTTGTAGGTAGTTTATTTAATTAATTTAATGATAGTGTAGTATTAGGTTTAATTGTAACTTAAGTTAGGATTTATTTTACAGGTAATTTTGCTAGCTAAAATAAATAAAAAGTTACCTGTAAAATAAATATAAATCCTAAGATAGCTACAATATAATTATTAATTATATTGTAGCTATCTTCGGGTTTATTTTACAGGTAAGTATTTATTTTTAAATAGGAATAATTTATTAAAGTATAGTGTAGTGTTAGGAGTAATTGTAACTTAGGTTAGGATTTATTTAACAGGTACATTTCTCTTTATTTTAGCTAGGTAAGCTATTAAATAGTTAATAACTATTTAATAGCTATTGTACCTGGTTAAAATAAATTGAAAGGTACCTGTAAAATAAAAATAAATCCTAAAATAGCTAGAATATAATTATTATTTATATTGTAGCTATATTAGGGTTTATTTTAAAGGTAAGTATTTAGTTTTAAATAGGATTCATTTAGTTAATAAGAGTTAATTTATTTAGATTTATTTAATTAATATTTAAGTTAGGGGGGCGTTAGGGTTAGGGTTAGACTTAGGTTTAGGGGTTAATAATTTTATTACAGTGGCGGCGGTGTAGTGGGGGGCAGATTAGGGGTTAATAAATTTATTATAGGTGGCGACGGTGTAGGGGGGGCAGGATAGGGGTTAATAGGTTTAATATAGGTTGCGGTGGGTTCAGGGAGCTGCGGTTTAGGGGTTAATACATTTATTATAGTTGCGGTGGGCTCCGGGAGCGGCGGTTTAGGGGTTAATATGTATAGAGTAGCTTGCGGTGGGCTCCGGGAGCGGCGGTTTAGGGGGTAATAACTTTATTTAGTTGCGGCGGTGTAGGGGGGACAGATTAGTGGTGTTTAGACTCGGGGTACATGTTAGGGTGTTAGGTGTAGACATCTCCCATAGGAATCAATGGGATGTCTGTCAGCAGCGAACTTGTACTTTCGCTATGGTCAGACTTCCATTGATTCCTATGGGATCCGCCGCCTCCAGGGGTGGCGGATTGAAAACCAGGTACGCTGGGCCGTAAAAGTGCCGAGCGTACCTGCTAGTTTTTTGATAACTAGCAAAAGTAGTGAGAATGTGGCGCACTTGTGTGCGGAACATCTGGAGTGACGTAAGAATCGATCTGTGTCGGACTGAGTCCGGCGGATCGATGCTTACGTCACAAAATTCTACTTTTGCCGGTCTCGAGCCTTTGATAACTAAGGCGTATCAGCCTCGCCACAAATACGATGCGGAATTCCAGCGTATTTTAGGTTGACGGCTTGATAACTAGGCCCCAGTGTATTAAGTTTATTAAGGTGAGTTTGCGGTGCAGGTGCATATACTACATCCCCATAATCCATGATAGGCATCAGCATTTGCTGTACAATCTTTTCCTTTACTGTAGGGCTGAGGCAGGATTTGTTTCTGTACAGGGCACCTAGTTTTGTATAGAGTTTAGATGTAATTATTTCTATGTGGACGCCAAAAGATAGATTGAGGTCTAACAACATGCCCAAGTATTTGAAACCGTTGACTGCGGTCAGTGTGCAATTTGATTTTGTTTTGATGCGTAGATGGGAATTTTGTAGTTTGTATAATTTAGGTCCCGTTCCAAAGATCATTGTGACAGTTTTGTCAGTGTTTAGGAAGAATTTGTTTTTTGAGATCCACTTTTCTACCTCTGTGAACTGGTCTTGGAGCACTGCCTCAAACTGCAGCAGATCGGATTTGTTTGCATAGATTACCGTGTCGTCTGTGTACATGTGTACAGTTTCAAGATAGGGCAGCACCAGTATATGGGGGGCGCAGTGAGAATTATGTCCAACAAGTTCCCATTGCTCGAAAGCCACCACTGCTCTACTGAAGAGACTGATCTGGACTACGGCTACACCCTAGGACAAAGCAGCACAATCTTGTACTACTTTAAGAATAATAAACTCTTGATTGAAGAATATTTTCTAACACCTAAATTTACCACCTCCTTGCTCTTAACGTAGGCAAAGAGAATGACTGGCGTGGGAGGGAAGGGAGGTGATATTTAACAGCTTTGCTGTTGTGCTCTTTGCCGCCTCCTGCTGGGCAGGAGTCGTATTCCCAATAGTAATTAGATGATCCGTGGACTCATCGTGTCATTAAAAAGAAAAGAAGCATTTAAATTTAGCACTCACTTCAGATTCCATAATACCCCATATACAGTAATATCCCACAATACATTAAAATTTTTAATAAGAAACCTAAAATCATAAACTAAAATACATTGATTAAAAATGTTATTGGAAAAGTTTATAAGTACTGCACAGTTAAAAATACATTATTAATTTCTCCAGTGTAAACTTATCTATATCGCAATAAATTGGCAAATGGATTTAGCATCAGATCATAGTGCTACATTCAGAAATCTCTGATAAAAAAAACAATACCTAATACTGTCAATTAGTGACTCTTACTACTCCCTAAAGAGTCAAGTATGTGTTTGTCACTCTCTATTTTTTCAGTGATAAGCTAAATAATTATTAAAATGGTTTATTCTTCTGATTATGAAAACAAAATAATTCCATAGCTATTATATGCACTATCTATAAACCAAGTCAATGTGGATGGGCAGTACCGCATCTAGCATCCCCCACCAGAAGTAGATTAATCGGTCTATCTTGGTATTGGAATGTGAAGATGGGTATGATTGTTATATAAGCGCTTCATTTTGACAACTAACATATTTTTACCTGTGGAGCATAGTAGAGAAGCACTAAACTGGGAACGGACTGAGCTCAGTATCCGCCCAGGGAACAGTCTCATTTTGGCATATTTTACCTTCTAACCATTATAAGCTGACAGTCTCCCTTTAGCGTTTTTACATACTGACAGTTAATGTATTACCAGATCATACTCTGCCATGTTATGTTATAAATGACTATTGTCAATCAAGTCCTAATGTCAATTTTTATATTATTTTATGTATGATTTGTCTCCAGTATGCAGAAATATATTATAATGTACCTTGAATAAAGCAAGGATTTCTTTTTATTCAGATAACATTAGCAGGGAAGGTAAAAAAAAGACAAAGAGAATTTCCATGCAGCTTGGAACAATGAAAGCCCTACTGAGAGAAATTATAGATACAGTGATTTAGACCCAAGAGTTAGAAACTACATAAAAAAAAAACAAGACCGTCTTAGTAAATCCAGGTCTGTTTGTAACTGCCTGTGAGTGCAGTGGCCCGATCTAGTACATAAAAATATGTCAAAGCATTCATGTCCAAGTATAGCTCAGTTTGCCAAGTAATAGTATAAACATATACAGAATGTATTGTAGGAAACCATTAAAAAATTCAAATCCATCAGCAGCCACTTAAGCATAAGTGGTTATAAAGCTTAAATTATTAGAAGGTATACACAGCCTTCCAAAAACCACAACCTAATTTATTGGATATATACGGACACCAGTTATAGCTAAGTGCAGCTGAAACATTTCCTAAACACAAACATGACAAAATATTAGCATTATTGTTCAGTCCAGGTAGCTCATATCTTATTTCTATTATTCTGCACAGTAAATATCATTTAAATAGCTTAACCCATACATTTGATCAAAGTGAACTATCTTTTTTGGATATAAAGATGAAACAGATAGGTTATAAATTAATGACTAAAAATTTCCAAAAAGGTACAACTACTAATAGCTTGTTATTAGCATCTAGTAATCATCCAAATAATCTTAACAGCTGGACAGTTTTTGCGCCTAAGGCAAAACTGTTCCTCCTGGGCAAAATTTGAAGAAATGGGAAAAAAGGTTTCTTTCATGTAATTGGCAAGAGTCCATGAGCTAGTGATGTATGGGAAATACAATTCTACCATTAGAGGCAACGTTTCCCAAACCTCAAAATGCCTATAAATACACCCCTCACCACACCCACAATTCAGTTTTACAAACTTTGCCTCCTATGGAGGTGGTGAAGTAAGTTTGTGCTTGATTTTCTTCTGTGATATGCGCTTCTCAGCATTTTGAAGCCCGATTCCTCTCAGAGTACAGTGCTTGTCAGAGGGATGTGGAGAGAGTATCACCTATTGATTCTATGGTTTTCCTCATGGGAAATATTTTCAAAGGTTCTCTGTTATCGGTCGTAGAGAATCATCTCCTACCTCCCTTTTCAGATCGACAATATACTCTCATATTCCATTACCTCTACTGATACTTTATCAGTACTGGTTTGGCTATCTGCTATATGTGGATAGGTGTCTTTCGGTAAGTATGTTTTTATTACTTAAGACACTCTCAGCTATGGTTTGGCACTTTATGTATTAATATAAAGTTTTAAATATTTGTATTGTACTTATATTTGCCATGAGTCAGGTTTATGTATATTTCCTTTTTCAGACTCAGTTTCAAAATTGGGAAACATATTTAGGAAGTTATTTTTTCTTACCTGGGGTATAGTCTTTTCTTCAAATTGACTGCTTTTTCTTTAATTTTCGTGTGCAAAATTAGGCTCGCAAGGTCACAAAATGCTGATATTTATTGCATCATTCTTGGCACAAGACTTTTTTTGGCATAAAGGTACGTTCGGTGATGCAAATTCGTCATTTCCCATGTCTTAGTTTACGCCAGGTTTCCTTGCACAAGGTTGCGTCTGCCATGACGTGAGTTGCGTCATTTCTGGATGTTATTAGCGCTAAAAAATTTCATTTTGCATTGCGCGTCATACTTGGCGCCAAATAATTTAATTATTTAAACCCCACTTCCTATATGCCTCTTGTCTTTTTTATGCTCAGAGGGGCTAAGTGTATCTGTTGTAAGTTAGCGGAGATTATATCTCCAGCTGTAGTATGTAACAGTTGTCATGATAAGCTTTTACATGCAGAGAATGTATCCATCAGTACTAATACAATGCCTGTTATTCCTTCAACTTCTCATAAAGTTGATGAAATTTCAAATGACCGACAACATACTGAATTATCCTCCTCTGATGAAGATCTATCTGATTCAGAAGATCCTACCTCAGATATTGACACTGACAAATCTACTTATCTCTTTAAGATGGAGTATATTCGTTCCTTGTTAAGAGGTGTTGATTACTTTGGATATTGAGGAAACTAGTCCTCTTGATACTAAAACTAGTTAACGTTTAAATTCTGTTTATAAACCTCCTGTGGTTACTCCAGAGGATTTTCCAGTTCCTGATGCTATTTCTGATATGATTTCAAAGGAATGGAATAGGCCTGGTACTTCTTTTATTCCTTCTTCTAGGTTTAAAAAGTTGTATCCTTTGCCAGCAGTTAGGTTGTAGTTTTAGGAAAAAATCCCCAAAGTTGATGGGGCTATTTCTACTCTTGCCAAACGTACTACTATCCCTATAGAGATAGTACTTCTTTTAAGGACCCTTTAGATAGGAAACTGGAATTTTATCTAAGGAAAGCTTATTTATTTTCTGGCTACATTCTTAGGCCTGCTATATCCATGGCTGATGTTGCAGCTGCATCAACTTTTTAGTTGGAAAGATTAGCGCAACAGGAAACAGATCCTGATTTGTCTAGCATTGTTCGCTTGCTTCAACATGCTAATCATTTTATATGTGATGCTATTTTTGATATTATCAATATTGATGTTAAATCTATGTCTTTAGCTATTTTAGCTAGAAGAGCTTTGTGGCTCAAATATTGGAATGCTGACATGGTATCTAAGTCTAGATTACTATCTTTCTTTCCATGGTAACAATTTATTTGGTTCTCAGTTGGATTCAATTATTTCAACTATCACGGGGGGGGGGGGGGGGGGTTACCTCAGGATAAAAGATCTAAGGGTAAATCTAAAGCTTCTAATCGTTTTCGGTCTTTTCGACTGAATAAGGAACAGAAAGCCAATCCTTGCCCCCCAAAGAATCTGGTTTCAATTGGAAACCTTCTTCAAGTTGGAATAAATCCAAGCCTTTTAAGAAACCAAAGCCAGCCCCCAAGTCCACATGAAGGTGCGACCCTCATTTTTCCAAAACATTTGGGCAGATTCTGTCCAAAATCAATGGATTCAGAGTATTGTCTCTCAAGGGTATCGAACAGGTTTCAGAGTAAGACCTCCTGTGAGAAGATTTTTTCTCTCACACGTTCCAGCAAATCCAGTGAAGGCTCAGGCTTTTCTAAAGTGTGTTTCAGATCTAGAGCTTTCAGGGGTAATCATACCAGTTCCGTTTCAGGAACAGGGTCTGAGGTTTTATTCAAATCTATTCATTGTCCCAAAAAAAAAATTCATTCAGGCCAGTTCTGGATCTGAAAATTTTGAATAGTTTTGTAAGAGTGCCAACTTTCAAAATGGTGACTATAAGGACTATTCTGCCTTTTGTTCATCAAGGTCATTATATATCCACAATAGACTTACAGGATGCATATGTTCATATTCTGATTCATCAGTTTCTGAGATTCTCTTTTCTAGACAAGCATTATCAATTTGTCGCTCTTCCATTTGGCCTAGCGACACCTCCAATAATTTTTTCAAAGGTTCTCGTGCCCTACTCAGAGAACAGGGTATTGCGGTGTTTCCTTTCTTGGACGGTATCTTGGTACTAGCTCAGTCTTTAGATTCTGCCGAATCTCACACAAATCGACTAGTGTTGTTTCTTCAAAGACATGGTTGGAGGATCAGTTTACCAAAAAGTTCCTTGATTCCTCAGACAAGGGTCACTTTTTTTGGTTTCCAGATAGTCAGTGTCCATGACTCTGTCTCTAACAGACAAGAGACAAATTAATTGATTTCAGCTTGTCGAAACCATTAGTCTTAATCATTCCCTTCAGTAGCTATGTGCATGGACGTTTTAGGTCTCATGACTGCAGCATCGGACACGATCACTTTTGCTCATTTTCACATGAATCCTCTTCAGCTTTGTATGCTGAATCAATGGTGTAGAGATTATATAAGGATATCACAATTAATATCCTTAAATTCCAATTTTCGACTCTCTATGACTTGGTGGTTAGATCACCATTGTATAGTTCATGGGGCCTCTTTTGTTTGTCCAACCTGAACTGTAATCACAACAGATGCAAGTCTTTCAGGTTGGGGAGCTGTCTAGGGATCTCTGACAGCACAAGGGGTTTGGAAATCTCGAGGCGAAGTTACCAATCAATATTTTAGAACTCTGTGTTATTTTCAGGACTCTTCAGGTTTGGCCTCTGTTAAAGAGAGAACCATTCATTTGTTTTCAGACAGACAATATCACAACTGTGGCATATGTCAATCATCAGGGTGGGACTTACAGTCCTCTAGCTATGAAAGAAGTTTCTCGGATACTTTCTTGGGCGAAATCCAGCTCTTGTCTAATTTCTGCGGTACATATCCCAGGTATAGACAATTGGGAAGCGGATTATCTCAGCCATCAGACTTTACATTCAGGGGAGTGGTCTCTCCATCCAGATGTGTTTTTTCAGATGTGGGGTCTTCCAGAAATTGATCTGATGGCTTCCCCTCTAAACAAGAAACTTCCCAGGTACTTGTCCAGGTCCCGGGATCCTCAGGCGGAGTCGGTGGATGCGTTAGCAGTTCCTTGGTTTTTCCAACCTTCTTATATCTTCCCGCCTCTAGTTTTTCCAATAGTGATCTCCAAGATCATCATGGAACAATTGTTTGTGTTTCTAGTAGCACCAGCATGGCCTCACAGGTTCTGATATGCGGATCTTGTCTGGATGTCAAGTTGCCAACCTTGGCCACTTCCTTTAATACCAGACCTTCTGTCTCAAGGACCGTTTTTCCATCATGATCTCAAATAGTTAAATTTGAAGGTATGGAAATTGGACGCTTAATGCTTAGTCATAGAGGTTTCTCTGACTCAGTGATTGATACAGAGGGGGGTAGTTATCAAGCCGTCAACCTCAAATACGCTGGAATTCCGCAGCGTATTTGTGGCGAGGCTGATTCGCCTTAGTTATCAAAGGCTAGAGACCGGCAAAAGTAGAATTTTGTGACGTAAACTTCGATCCGCCGGACTCAGTCCGACACAGATCGATTCTTACGTCACTCCAGATGTTCTGCACACAAGTGCGGCACAATCTGACTACTTTTGCTAGTTATCAAAAAACTAGCAGGTACGCTCGGCACTTTTACGGCCCAGCGTACCTGGTTTTCAAACCGCCACCCTGGAGGTGGCGGATCCCATAGGAATCAATGGGAGTCTGACCATAGTGAAAGTACAATAGAATCTGATAGAATCTGATAGAATCCTATCAGCCAATCGGAATTGAAGGGACGCCATCTTGGATGACATCCCTTAAAGGAGCCTTCATTCGTCGGTAGTCCGTCGGGAAAGAAGGATGTTCCGCGTCGGCGGGATGAAGATTCAAGACCCGGCTTCGAAGATGACCTCGCCCGGATAGAAGACTTCTTCAGCGCCTCTTGGAAGATGACATCGGCCGGATGGAAGATTTCTTCAGCGCCGCTTGGAGGATCACTTCATCGGATGGAAGATTTCTTCAGCGCCCCTTGGATGATCACTTCTGCCGGTCCGGATGTCCTCTTCAGTTCCATCGGTGGCTCGGCTGAGTGAAGACGACTAAAGGTAGGATGATCTTCAGGGGACTAGTGTTAGGTTATTTTAAGGGGGGTTTGGGTTAGATTAGGGGTATGTGGGTGGTGGGTTTTAATGTTGGGGGTGGTTGTATTTTTCTTTTACAGGCAAAAGAGCTGAATTCTTTGGGGCATGCCCCCACAAAAGGCCCTTTAAAGGGCTGGTAAGGTAAAAGAGCTTTGAACTTTTTTAATGCAGAATAGGGTAGGGAATTTTTTTATTTTGGGTGGGTTTGTTATTTTATTAGGGGGCTTAGATTAGGTGTAAGTAGCTTAAAATTGTTGTAATATTTTTTTAAATGTTTGTAACTTATTTTTTTATTTTTTGTAACTTAGCTTTTTTTATTTTTTGTACTTTAGTTAGTTTATGTAATTGTATTTAATTGTAGTTATTTGTAGTTAATTTATTTAATTAATGTAATGATAGTGTAGTGTTAGGTTTAATTGTAACTTAGGTTTGGATTTATTTTACAGGTAATTTTGTATTTCTTTTAGCTAGGTAGTTATTAAATAGTTAATAACTATTTAATAACTATTCTAACTAGCTAAAATAAATACAAAGTTACCTGTAAAATAAATATAAATCCTAAGATAGCTATAATGTAATTATTAATTATATTGTAGCTATCTTAGGGTTTATTTTACAGGTAAGTATTTAGTTTTAAAAAGGAATAATTTATTAAAGTATAGTGTAGTGTTAGGTGTAATTGTAACTTAGGTTAGTTTTTAGTTTACAGGTACATTTCTCTTTATTTTAGCTAGGTAAGCTATTAAATAGTTAATAACTATTTAATAGCTATTGTACCTAGTTAAAATAAATTGAAAGGTACCTGTAAAATAAAAATAAATCCTTAGATAGCTACAATATAATTATTATTTATATTGTAGCTATATTAGGGTTTATTTTATAGGTAAGTATTTAGTTTTAAATAGGATTAACTTAGTTAATAATAGAAATATTATTTAGATTTATTTAATTAATATTTAAGTTAGGGGGGTGTTAGGGTTAGTGTTAGACTTAGGTTTAGGGGTTAGTAATTTTATTACAGTGGCGGCGGTGTAGTGGGGGGCAGGATAGGGGTTAATAAATTTATTATAGGTGGCGACGGTGTAGGGGGGCAGGATAGGGGTTAATAAATTTAATATAGGTTGCGGCAGGTTCAGGGAGCGGCGGTTTATTTGCGGCGAGGTGCGGGATCAGCAGGATAGGGGTTAATAACTTTATTATAGAGGGCGACGGTATAGGGGGGGCAGTATAGGGGTTACTAGGTATAATGTAGGTGGCAGCGGTGTCCGGGAGCGGCGGTTTAGGGGTTAATACATTTATAAGACTTGCGGCGGGGTCTAGGAGCGGCGGTTTAGGGGTTAATACATTTATAAGACTTGCGGCAGGGTCTAGGAGCGGCGGTTTAGGGGTTAGTAACTTTATTTAGTTGCGGGGGGCTCCGGGGGCGCCGGTATAGGGGGTAGAACAGTGTAGTTTAGTGTGAGTGCTTAGTGACAGGCTAGCAAGAAAGCTGTCAAACAGCCGAAGAGCAGCGAGATCGGATGAGTGATAACTCTCACAGTCAGCTGCTCATCGCCCCACGGCTTTTTGACAGCTTTACTTGATAACTTAGGAGAATTTTTTCAGGTCCGCGGCGGCGATGTGAGGCGAGCTTAGGCGGGCGTATTGGGCCGGCGAAGGCAGGAAAGTTGACACGTTGATAACTACCCCCCTATGTTACAGGCTCGTAAATCTGTTTCTAGGAAGATTTATTATCGAGTTTGGAAGACTTATATTTCATGGTGTTCTTCTCATAAATTCTCCTGGCATTTTTTTAGAATTCCTAGAATTTTACAGTTTCTTCAGGATGGTTTGGATAAAGATTTGTCTGTAAGTTCCTTGAAGGGACAAATCTGCTCTTTCTGTTTTATTTCACAGAAAGATTGCTAAGCTTCCTGATATTCACTGTTTTGTGCAGGCTTTGGTCCGTATAAAGCCTGTTATTAAATCAATCTCTCCTCCTTGGAGTCTTAATTTGGTTTTGAAGGCTTTACAGGCTCCTCCTTTTGAGCCTATGCATTCTTTGGATATTAAACTACTTTCTTGGAAAGTGTTGTTCCTTTTGGCTTTCACTTCTGCTAGAAGAGTTTCCGAATTATCTGCTCTTTCTTATGAGTCTCCTTTTCTGATTTCAAGATAAGGCAGTTTTGCAGACTTTATTTAAATTTTTACCTAAAGTTGTGAATTCTAACAACATTAATAGGGAAATTGTTGTTCCCTCTTTGTGTCCTAATCCTAAGAATTCTTTGGAATTACTTTCTCTGGATGTTGTAAGAGCTTTGAAATATTATGTTGAAGCTACTAAAGATTTCAGGAAGACTTCTAGTCTATTTGTTGTCTTTTCTGGTCCTAGAAAAGGTCAGAAAGCTTCTGCCATTTCCTTGGCATCCTGGTTAAAGCTTTTGAATCATCAGGCTTACTTGGAGTCGGGTCAGGCCCTGCCTCAGAGAATCACAGCTCATTCTACTAGATCAGTTTCCACTTCGTGGGCTTTTAAGAATGAAGCTTCAGTTGATCAGATTTGCAAAGCAGCAACTTGGTTTTCTTTGCATACATTTACTAAATTCTACCGTTTTGATGTATTTGCCTCTTCGAAAGCAGTTTTTGGTAGAAAAGTTCTTCAGGCAGCTGTTTCAGTTTGATTCCTCTGCTTATGTTTTAAGTTTTTTCTTTTCAATTATGAGAAAAACGTATTATTTTTTTGGTTGTGGATTTAATTTTTTTAGCGGAAAATGGCTGCTTTTATTTCATCCCTCCCTCTCTAGTGACTCTTCTGTGGAGTACCACATCTTGGGTATTAATATTCCATATGTCACTAGCTCATGGACTTTTGCCAATTTCATGAAAGTAAACATAATTTATGTAAGAACTTACCTGATAAATTAATTTCTTTCATATTGGCAAGAGTTCATGAGACCCACCCTTTTTATGGTGGTTATATTTTCTTGTATAAAGCACAATTATATTTCCAGTTCCTTTTTTTGATGCTTTTTACTCCTTTTTCTATCACCCCACTACTTGGCTATTCGTTAAACTGAATTGTGGGTGTGGTAAGGGGTGTATTTATAGGCATTTTGAGGTTTGAGAGACTTTGCCCCTCCTGGTAGGATTGTATATCCCATACGTCACTAGCTCATGGACTCTTGCCAATTTGAAAGACATTAATTTATCAGGTCTTACATAAATTACGTTTTCTTGCTTGAGGATACTCCAAAAGAGTGGTAAATGATGCAGTGTACAAGCTAGAATATCTAATTGTGATACATTGTTATATCAACAAACAGTAAACTGGGATTGAGCGTGTGATGTCACATTGTGGGCAGAGACCAACCTTCTGAACTGCAAACCGTAATCATAGACATTCTTTACATACAGTCTGTGTAATATACGGATGTTCTAGCTGTGATTGTTCCCTATAAACCCCTGTAATTTTAACACAGGTTTTAATACATTGTTTTAACATTAATCTGAGTTTACTTCTATCTGCTCCTGCTTGAGTCTCCCATTGCTTTTATATATAGAACTTGATGTGAAGCTCTGCAGTATGTGAGTATACAACTTACATGTGAATTAACCCTGTAGTCTCACAGAACTTCACCATTGGCAGCATTGATCTGTTTTATTTGAGGTTAACCCTCACAGTTTGACTGCAGCATTCATTTTCACTGAGAAGTAATCCCTGGGATCACGTATGCAGATTTGGATTTGGGATTTGGTTGCCAATTTAATTTTTTTGGACATATCCTTTTTACGCTAACACATTGTTTTTTGTTTAGTAAACTGGGATTGATTTACTACATTTTGCGGAGAATGTAGCAAAAATAGTTGGCCCTGTACTCCTCATGACTGCAAGAATAGCCTCAAATGTAAAAGACAAACTAATGTAAAAGATTCCACAGTCTAACTAGCTATCTTCATTTAAAATAAAAGTTAGTTTCCTTTGCGTAAAATGTATTAATTGTGAATTAATGGATCATAAGAAAAAAGTTCACAGTTGATTAAAGGATTTACAATTTTTGTTTTTCATCAACTGTGAAAAAGAGAGGGTTATCTATCAATTATGGTGCTCACACATGTTCTATGTTTTATGTAGGAAAAACAAAATGTGCACAGAAAGATTGGATAGATGACCACAGAGATGACATAGTTAAATTCAAGATGTCCATTAGTGTGGCAAGATATTTATGTCATGATCAAAAAACTCAATTTTCAAAATTTATCAGAATAGATTTAGCTATAATAAATGGTCATGGTGGAGATCAGGATAAATGTTATTGAGAAAAGAAAGTAGATGGATGTATAGGGCTAAATGTACTAAGCAACATATGCACATTTGAGACTATTTTTCTCAATGTAACAATCAGCGGTCACCACGGCTGCTGATTCTTACCCTCAGGGCCAGCCCAAAAAGTGCAGCGCGCAGCAGTTTTTATTTTTTTTTGGTATTTAAATATGTATCTGGCTATCTGACTGTCTACAGTATGTGTATATACAGTAAATACATATATATTTGTATGTAGAGTTTGTTTTTGGCTGTAGATATATTCACACCGTGCTGGCTGACTTTAAACTGTCCTGCTTGTTGACAGAGCTGTACCTGCCAAGTTCAGTGCCCAATTTACTATGCACCTTAACTCTGGATTGCTGCCTGTACTCCTCAGAAGTCCTGGTAAATATAGCTGTAGTTTGCCCTACATGTATAGAATGGGCCACATGATAACCACTACTATTTATTTCATAAAGTTAGTGAAAGTCCATGATTCATTACTCCTGGGAATTATACTCCTGGCCACAAGGAGGAGGCAAAGTTTCCCAAAACTCCCAAGAGCCCTTAAAAACCCCTCCCATCCCACTGGAAACTAGTCTTGTATTTGCCTCCACAGGAGGAAGGTGGAAGGTGAATAATGGAGGTTCTCCTGATGTTTTTCAGTGAGAGGGGTCCTCAGACTTATTTGAGGCCCATTTCCCCTCAGAGAGTTACTGTTGGGACAGAGGGAAACTTTAAAATATGGGGTAGTTGCACAATTACACCCAGTGAAAGTTATTCACAGGCCTGCCATAGGTGTCGCAAGGACTGTTTCCTAGCCTCTACCTGTTGGTTCTGTGTCTATATAAAGATCCTCTGCTGTCATGCATATAGCACTGGAGTGGCTATCTACTAAAAGCACTATTCTTCTGCAGATGTCCAGTAGTGTGGGTGCCTTTTAGGTAAGTATGGGGGTTATTTATGTTTGCATCTACTTAGCCCTTAGGCTATTCATAGACACAATTGTGACGGTCAGGTTTTTTTAGGCGTGTTAGGGTAGTCTTGTCGGCTTATTCTTTATTTTGTATAGAGTGCATTTTTTGTTTGACACGCATTGTCTCTTTTTCGAGCCTAGCTTGTTTAGTGTGCATCAGCTTGTTTTTCGCCTGTTGCTTGTTAGCGTGCGTCAGGTTAGCTTAGACTTACATGTGTCAGGTTTTTAGCGTGGTTTGATTTTGCACTCATAGTTGATTTATTTAGTGGTCTCTGATGAAGGGCATAACGTGAAACGTGTCACACCATTATCTCTTCCTCTTGCAAGAGGTATGTTTTGAGTTGAGTGGAATATTTAGCATTAAAAAAGTTTGACAAGAATCCTTTTTTTAACTTGTCTTTTAGTTTTGACCCTCTGAGATGTGTCAAGTTAGCGCTCATAGCTTCTTCTCCACTGCTGGATAGATGTTTAATGCTCCTAAGCTTGCTTTAACTTTATCTTGTGGAAGTGTAAGATTTTCAATTCTGCAAAGAACTGCTTTTCTTTCGTAAATGTGGTAAGAGTCCACGATCCATTACTACTAGGCATTAACTTACCTACCACACTTACCTACACTGGGAATTACAAGGCGGCAAAGATTTCCAAACCCCAAAAGCTCTATATAATCCCTCCCACCTCTATGGTAGTTAGTCTTGTCTTTGTCTCTGCTGGAGGAAGGTGAACAATGGTGATGTGCAGACGATTGATTTTTGGTTGCAAGGTTTCCTTTCCTTGCTTATCCTGCCTTTAAGTTTATTATGCTTGAAGGTTTGGTCCCGCAATCTAGATCTTCTGGTAGGGGGCAGATTACTCCTTTTTTCAGGGAGCTTGGTTTCAATCTGTTCAAGATCCATGGGTTCTGAATATAGTTTCCCAAGGATACAGAATCAGTTTCAAATTGAGGCCTCCCAGGGTAAGGTTTCTTCTGTGTCATGTTCCAAAGAATCCTGTGAAGGCAAGAGCCTTTTTTTTCAGTCAGTCACTAATCTGTAATCTATGGGAGTAATAGTCGGAACTGGGTCACAGGTTTTATTCCAACCTCTTCATTGTTCCCAAGAAGGAGGCAACTTAAAGATCTGTTTTGGATTTAAAAAGTTTAAACAAGTTTCTCAGGGTTTCTTCTGTCAAGATGGAAACAATTCAAACTATTTTTTCAGTCCATTGTTCAAGGGGCATCCTTTGACCATTCAAATTAGACTGTTCTCAACAGATGCAAGGTTTTTGGGTTGGGGTGCAGTCTAAGGGTCTGAGAGAGTACTGTGAGTTTGGTTACCTTGGGAGGCAAGGTTACCAATACATATTCTGGAACTCTGTGTACCTTTTGTATTGGCCTCTCTTGACGAAGACTTTTCTGCGTTTCCAGTCAGACAATTTCACAACAGTGGCCTACATCAATCATCAAGGGGGAACTCGCAGTTCCTTGGCAATGAGTGAGGTGTCCCGAATCCTGACTTGGGCAGAGAACAATTTGTGTATCATTTTTGCAGTACATATTCGAGGGGTGTGTAATTGGGAAGCAGATTTTCTCAGTGGCCAATCTCTTCATCCAGGGAAGTTGTCTCTTCATCTGGAAGTATTCAATCAGATTGTAGATCCGTGTGGTCTTCCAGAAATAGATCTGATAGCTTCTCGATGGAACAACAAAACTTCCCAGATACTTTGCTTTCCTCCTCTTGATCTGTTACCAAGAGTAATAGCCAGGATCAAGCAGGAAGTAAGTCATCAGTAATTCTAATTGCTCAGTTGGTTGAATGAAGATGTGCAAATTATTCTTCAGAGAAAGGGGTTTGCAGTCTATATTGAGGCTCAGAGTACATTGCTTCTCAGAGGGATGTATTTGGTGTATGGTTTATGATTATTTGTTTCACCTCATGGGAAATTTCCATCTTAATATGAGGATAGTCCACAGCTTCATTCCTTACTTGTGGGAATACAGACCCTGGCCACCAGGAGGAGGCAAAGACACCCCAGCCAAATACCTCCCCCACTCCCCATATCCCCCAGTCATTCTTTGCCTTTTGTCACAGGAGGATGGCAGAGAAGTGACGGAAGATTTGGAGTAGTCTCTTATGGAGGGTAGTACTCTTCGCTATGGGACTGGAGTTTTAAGTACTATTGTCAGCCTCTCAGTGAGAGCATTGACGAATGTTAGGGTCTGGAGATGCAGGGTAAGTCTTTATGTGAATCCATCCAGACTCGTATTAACAGCTCCTAAGAAATCAGTGTTGACGAGTTTCACTGCCTGCTTCTATCACTCAAGTCCATGTCGGGTGCGATGCTACAAGACTGTCAAACTTGAGAGGCTGTGTAACTGTTCCACGGCGAGGATTCTGGTAAGATAGTTTCATTTTACTTTATATGATAATGTAAGAAGACAGGGCCACAGTGTGACTCATTTATCTGTATGGAATCAAGGATTAATATCTCCGGAAGGAGATTATTTAACAGGGGGGATTTATACATGATTTACTTTATTATGTTTATGCAACATGTGTGAGATGAGGCTCTGGCAGATGTGGGAACATCATTTTTTTTTTTGCTTTCGTTTTGGATAACTGTGCAGCCTGTCAATTTGGTGCGCTTTTCTTCCTGCAGCAGGAGTGGTCCTGCATGGCACTCCATGTTACCTTGTAACTCCATGTTACCATGTGGCCTCATTAACTTCCTCTTTCCTGATTGTGTGGTTTACAGGAGAAGTAGCAGTTTCTCTGTGGGCCGGGGTCATAGGAGGTGGTGAGTTCCCCGGCCATAGGGGGTATAAAGGTTCCATTTACTTTTTCTATAGTCCATTGTAAAAGCACAAGCTATGAGGGACTCTGATGCGTTAGAGGGTACTCCCTCTTTACCAAGAGTTAATACCTGTTTTTATTGTGAGGAGGCTACACTATACCCGCCTGCTCAACTATGTTCCACATGCCTTGATAAAGTTATTATATCTAAAAGATTAAGATGTTTAGTACAACTGAGCCGTTCACATCTGAGGGGTCTCCATCCCATGAGGTACGTACTTTGCAATCATCTCCGATTACACATGCAGCTCCCCACTAATCCTCCTTCGGGAGGGGCCCTCTTACTGCCAAACTTTTATGAACAGTTGCAAACGCCAGTGTCTGCAGCCTTTAGTGCTTTACCTCGCCCTGCTATGCGAAAAGTTAAATACTGCTATCCTTCTCAGAGGTCATCTATCAACTTGCTGGATTTATGTGTCACTAGGTTATCCGCTGGTGAAGACGCCTCTGATACTTCAGAGAAGGATCTTTCTGGGTCAGAATCGGCTGCTTCTAAGCCTCCGGCTGCGTAGGAACCTGACTTTAAATTTAGGATAGAGCGCTTACGATTTCTGTTAAAATAAGTATTGGCTACGTTAGAGATTCTGGAACCTAAGTTACCCAAGAAACCTTCTATTCCTAAACTTCATAAGGTTTATGAGGACAGGGTTGTACCACAAACTTTCCCGGTTCCCGTTAAGATGGCAAATATTTGTAAGAATGAATGGGAAAGACTTGGATCCTCTTTTTCCCCTTGTTCCCGCTTCCTGACTCCCAATTAGAGTTGTGGGGATCTGTCCCTAAGGCGGATGGAGCTATCTCTACGCTTGCTAAGTGCACTATCCCGCTTGAGGATAGTTCATCGTTTAAGGAGCCCATGGATAAGAAGTTAGAAACTCTGTTGAGAAAGATGTTTCAACACATATACTACATTCATTTGGCATCCAAGACACAGCCCTCTCCTGGTTTGCATCATATCTTTCAAACCGCTCGTTTTCAGTTTCCTTTAACAACATATCTTGTGATCCTATGCCTCTTTCAGTTGGAGTACTGCAAGGCTCTGTCTTGGGCCCCTTGCTTTTCTCTCTTTATACATCCTGCCTTGGAAAACGTATAGCCTCCTTTGGATTCCAGTACCACCTATATGCTGATGATACCCAAATCTATCTTTCCTCTCCTGATATCTCTCCCTCTTTACTCAACCAGATTTCTGACTGCCCCTCTGCAATTTTCTCTTGGATGTCTTCACACTACCTCCAACTCAATCTGTCCAAAACTGAGCTGCTTCTTATCCCCCCTCTTCGAGACATCCGACACCTGACATTTCTCTGATGGTTGGAGACTCTATTCTCAACACCTCACCCCAGGTCCGCTGCCTTGGGGTCACACTAGACTCAGAACTCACATTCAACCGCTAGTTCTTTAAAGGGACAGATTTCGGCTCTTTCTGTGCTACTGCACAAGAGGCTCACTGAGCTTCCTGATATTCAGTCTTTGTTCAGGCTCTGTCTAGAATCAGGCCTGTGGTTAGACATTCCGCTCCTCCTTGGAGTTTAAATTTGTTTCTTAAGATTTTGCAGAGGGCTCCGTTTGAGCCCATGCATTTGGTTGACTTTAAGTTACTGTCTTGAAAAGTTATTTTTCTACTGGCTATTGCTTCGCCACGCAGAGTCTCTGAGATGGCGGCCTTGCAATGTGAGCCTTCTTACCTAGTTGTTCATGCTGATAAGGCTGTTCTTCGCACTGGGTTGGGTTTTCTCCCTAAGGTGGTATCTGATCGCAACATCAGTCAGGAGATCGTGGTTCTCTCCTTGTGTCCTGATCCTTCTTCTTCGAAGGAACAATTACTTCATAATTTGGATGTGGTTCGAGCCTTGAAATTCTACCTTCAGGCTATGAAGGATTTTAGACAGACTTCGACTTTGTTTGTTGTCTATTCTGAGAAGCTTACCAAATCCTGCCGTTCACACCTACGCAACATGCTTTATTATAAAAGTATCTCTTTATCCACTATCAACTGACTAAATAGTTGCTACAAGCTATGATTTAATACAATCAATGGATAGTTTGATACATATAAGCTAGATTGTACTGGGTGCGAATACACAACCTACATAATTATACAATCAACCCATCCTGACTAGGTTATTTAACCAGTCCTCAGCTTCTGAGAGTGTTTTTAAAGTAAAAATCCAGTATTTTATTATTTACATTATTAATAAAAGTTATGTTTTAACGTTGAGTCAGCATACTCACTTGATTAATCAGCTACTCTATTTTTGCCTCACATAATAGAGTCTTTCTATATTTGATAATTCACTCTATATTAACCCTTTGAGTGCTAAGGATGTAGTCTTTTCAGTTAGAGCCCTTCTCTACTGTACTGTTTGCAACATTTCCAGAATTCGTCCCTTCCTTACTCAAAAAACTACAAAACACTTATTCATTCCCTCATCCTGTCACACATTGATTATTGCAATCTACTCCTAAATGGCCTTCCAAAACATCGCCTCTCCTCCCTCCAATCTATTATGAATGCTTCTGCTAGACTCATCCACCTAAGTCGACAATCTACATCAGCTGCTCCGCTCTGCCAGTCTCTACACTGGCTCCCCATACACTCCAGAATACAATTTAAAGTATTAGCCCTAACCTACAAAGCACTCAACAGTCTAACTCCCAACTATATTTCTTCTCTCATCGGGAAATATTCCCCATCCCGTCCACTTCGATCAACCTCTGACCTACGTCTCTACACTCCTGTTATCTCTACGTCCCACTCCCGCCTCCAAGACTTCGCACATGCTGATCCTGTCCTCTGGAACTCTCTACCCCGCTCCATTAGACTGTCTCCTACCTTGTATAGCTTCAGACGATCCTTGAAAACCCACCTATTCAGAGCGGCTTACCATCTCTCCTCCATCCCGCATCCGAACCAAACTAATACATGTACATGAACTGCCTGACTCACTGCTGCAAATACAACCGATGTAACAAGCTACCCCAACCTTATATCTCTGCACCCTAAACCTATAGACTGTGAGCTCTCCGGAGCAGGGCCCTCTTCCTCCTGTGCTAGATTTGTTTAGTTTTGTTATGTTTTGTATTTTATCACAAATCTTTGTCATTGTATACCCTTATCATTGTACCCAGCGCTACGGAATTTGGCGGCGCTATACAAATAAATAATAATAATAATAACACACGGGGGGTTTTATTTCAACCTACAGCTGCGGTGGCTGGAGCCGCCACCTATGTGATTCTTTTTCGGAGATGATCCAGGTGGAAACTCCCCTCGATGAGATCCAGGAAAGAATTAATGCCTTGAGAGTAGCTAATTTGTTTATTTGCGATGCTAACATGCAGATTATTCTCTTGAATGCCAAGACATCAGGCTTTTCTGTTCTGGCCCGTAGGGCTCTGTGGCTGAAGTCTTGGTCCGCGGACATGACTTCAAAATCTAGATTGTTTTCCCTTCCATTTAAGGGAATGGTTCTTTTCTGTCCACTACTGGACTCTATCATATCCATGGTCACTGGGGGCGAGGGTGCCTTCTTACCACAGGATAAGAAGAACAAACCTAAAGGAAAGGTTCCCAATTTTCGTCCCTTTCGTTTGGATAAATCCCAATGCCAGCAGCTGTCTGCAAAGCAGGATAAGTCCAAGGGAACTTGGAAACCATCTCAAGCTTGGAATAAGTCCAAGCAGAACAAGGTGCCCGCCGAGACTAAATCAACATGTAGGGACGGCCCCTGATCGATTGGTGGATCATGTTGGGGGCAGACTATTTCTCTTTGTGGAGGCGTGGCTGGGAGACATACAAGACCTTTGGGCTCTGGAGGTCGTTGCTCAGGGTTACAGGATAGGTTTCAAATCTCATCCATCCAGGGGCAGATTCCTCTTGTCAAACCTGTCTTCAACACCAGAAAAACAAGATGCTTTTCTAGGGTGCGTGAGGGATCTCTCCTCCCTTGGAGTGATTATGCCAGTTCCTCTAGCAGAAAGAGGTCTGGGTTACTACTCCAACTTTTTTGTGGTCCCAAAGAAGGAATGTACGTTTTGCCCGATTCTAGACCTAAAGTGCTTAAACAAGTTTCTGTCGGTGCCATTGTTCAAGATGGAGACAAAAAGGTCAATTCTGCCCTTAGTCCAAGAGGGACAGTTCATGACTACGATAGACTTGAAGGATGCTTACCTTCATGTGCCAGTACACAAGGATCACTTCAAATTGTTAAGATTCACCTTTCTGGACCAACACTTCCAGTTTGTGGCTCTCCCATTTGGTCTGGCTACTGCCCCAAGAGTCTTTACGAAGGTTCTATGGGCTCTGCTCGCGGTGGCGAGATCCAGGGATAATTCAGTAGCTCCATACTTGGACGAAATCCTTGTCCAAGCTCCGTCCTGTCGGCTGGCAGAAGACCATTCAAGAGCTCTGCTGCTTCTTCTTCAATTTCATGGATGGAAGATAAACTTAGAAAAGAGTTCTCTGGTTTCCAGTACCAGAGTGGAATTCCTGGGCACAATATTAGATTCCATCTCCATGAAGATATTCCTTACAGAGCAGAGACATTGCAAAATTACTTCCAATTGTCTTGCCCTCCAGACCTCCTTAAGGCCATCTGTGGCCCGGTGTATGGAGGTGATTGGGCTCATGGTGTCCAGCATAGATATCATTCCATTCGCCAGGTTCCACCTCAGACCTCTTCAGCTGTGCATGCTGAGGCAATGGAACGGCGATCACTCGGATCTATCACAACAGATTTCTCTGGGCAACCGGTCGAGAGAATCGCTCTCTTGGTGGCTCTGTCCAGATCGCCTGTCCCAAGGGACATCCTTCTTGAGACCATCCTGAGAGATTGTGACTACAGGCGCAAGTCTGTCAGGATGGAGAGCTGTTTGGGGTGCCAAGAAGGTGCAGGACAGGTGGACTCGAGAGGAATCTCTTCCCCTGATAAACATTCTGGAACCTTGAGAGATCTTCAATGCTCTGAAGGCTTGGCCTCTTCTAGGTTTGACCCAGTTTATCAGATGTTAATCGGCCAACATTACCTCGGTGGCTTACATCAACCATCAGGGGGTAATGAGAAGCTCCTTAGCCATAAGGGAAGTATCTCGTATTCTGGGCTGGGTGGAGAACCACAACTGTTCGCTGTCAGCGATCTACATTCCAGATGTGGACAACTAGTAAGCAGATTTTCTCAGCAGACAATCCTTTCATCCGGGGGAATGGTCTGTCCATCCTGAGGTGTTTGCAGAAGATGGGAGACCCTGGAGATCGATCCCATGGCATCCAGACTCAATACCAAGCTACCCAGATATTAGTCGAGGTCCAGGGATCCCAGGCAGAGCTGATAGAAGCCTTATCGGTCCCCTGGGAATTCAACCTAGTTTGCATTTTTCCTCCGTTACCACTTCTTCCTCCAGTATTGGCCTGCATCAAGCAGGAGCAAGCCTCAACTGTTCTCATTGCTCCGCCATGGCTGTGAAGGATGTGGTTTGCGATCCTGGTGGGGATGTCGTTGTCTCCTCCATGGAGGTAACCTTGTCTCAGAGATCTGCTGGAACAGGGTCCCTTTGTTCATCAAAATCTAGATTCTCTGAGGCTGACTGCGTGGAGATTGAACGCCTAGTCTTAGGCAAGAGAGGGTTTTCTGAGAGAGTGATTTATGCTCTCATTCAAGCTAGAAAGCCGGCCACCCGGCACATCTA
This sequence comes from Bombina bombina, assembly GCF_027579735.1. NCBI lineage: Eukaryota > Metazoa > Chordata > Amphibia > Anura > Bombinatoridae > Bombina > Bombina bombina. Next base: position 312,084,519 of record NC_069504.1, on the reverse strand, counting down.
TCATAAGGTGTGGAGGACCTACTTATTCTGGTGTGAAGAACATGGATTTTCTTGGCATAAGGTCAAGGTGTCCAGGATTCTTTCCTTTCTTCAAGATGGTTTGGAGAAGGGACTTGACGCTAGTTCGTTAAAGGGACAGATTTCGGCTCTTTCTGTGCTACTGCACAAGAGGCTCACTGAGCTTCCTGATATTCAGTCTTTGTTCAGGCTCTGTCTAGAATCAGGCCTGTGATTAGACATTCTGCTCCTCCTGTTTTGGATTTAAAAAGTTTAAACAAGTTTCTCAGGGTTTCTTCTGTCAAGATGGAAACAATTCAAACTATTTTTTTCAGTCCATTGTTCAAGGGGCATCCTTTGACCATTCAAATTAGACTGTTCTCAACAGATGCAAGGTTTTTGGGTTGGGGTGCAGTCTAAGGGTCCGAGAGAGTACTGTGCGTTTGGTTACCTTGGGAGGCATGGTTACCAATACATATTATGGAACTCTGTGTACCTTTTGTATTGGCCTCTCTTGACGAAGACTTTTCTGCGTTTCCAGTCAGACAATGTCACAACAGTGGCCTACGTCAATCATCAAGGGGGAACTCGCAGTTCCTTGGCAATGAGTGAGGTGTCCCGAATCCTGACTTGGGCAGAGAACAATTTGTGTATCATTTTTGCCGTACATATTCGGGGGGGGTGTAATTGGGAAGCAGATTTTCTCAGTGGCCAATCTCTTCATCCAGGGAAGTTGTCTCTTCATCTGGAAGTATTCAATCAGATTGTAGATCCGTGTGGTCTTCCAGAAATAGATCTGATAGCTTCTCGATGGAACAACAAAACTTCCCAGATACTTTGCTTTCCTCCTCTTGATCTGTTACCAAGAGTAATAGCCAGGATCAAGCAGGAAGTAAGTCATCAGTAATTCTAATTGCTCAGTTGGTTGAATGAAGATGTGCAAATTATTCTTCAGAGAAAGGGGTTTGCAGTCTATATTGAGGCTCAGAGTACATTGCTTCTCAGAGGGATGTATTTGGTGTATGGTTTATGATTATTTGTTTCACCTCATGGGAAATTTCCATCTTAATATGAGGATAGTCCACAGCTTCATTCCTTACTTGTGGGAATACAGACCCTGGCCACCAGGAGGAGGCAAAGACATCCCAGCCAAATACCTCCCCCACTCCCCATATCCCCCAGTCATTCTTTGCCTTTTGTCACAGGAGGATGGCAGAGAAGTGACGGAAGATTTGGAGTAGTCTCTTATGGAGGGTAGTACTCTTCGCTATGGGACTGGAGTTTTAAGTACTATTGTCAGCCTCTCAGTGAGAGCATTGACGAATGTTAGGGTCTGGAGATGCAGGGTAAGTCTTTATGTGAATCCATCCAGACTCGTATTAACAGCTCCTAAGAAATCAGTGTTGACGAGTTTCACTGCCTGCTTCTATCACTCAAGTCCATGTCGGGTGCGATGCTACAAGACTGTCAAACTTGAGAGGCTGTGTAACTGTTCCACGGCGAGGATTCTGGTAAGATAGTTTCATTTTACTTTATATGATAATGTAAGAAGACAGGGCCACAGTGTGACTCATTTATCTGTATGGAATCAAGGATTAATATCTCCGGAAGGAGATTATTTAACAGGGGGGATTTATACATGATTTACTTTATTATGTTTATGCAACATGTGTGAGATGAGGCTCTGGCAGATGTGGGAACATCATTTTTTTTTTTGCTTTCGTTTTGGATAACTGTGCAGCCTGTCAATTTGGTGCGCTTTTCTTCCTGCAGCAGGAGTGGTCCTGCATGGCACTCCATGTTACCTTGTAACTCCATGTTACCATGTGGCCTCATTAACTTCCTCTTTCCTGATTGTGTGGTTTACAGGAGAAGTAGCAGTTTCTCTGTGGGCCTGGGTCATAGGAGGTGGTGAGTTCCCCGGCCATAGGGGGTATAAAGGTTCCATTTACTTTTTCTATAGTCCATTGTAAAAGCGCAAGCTATGAGGGACTCTGATGCGTTAGAGGGTACTCCCTCTTTACCAAGAGTTAATACCTGTTTTTATTGTGAGGAGGCTACACTATACCCGCCTGCTCAACTATGTTCCACATGCCTTGATAAAGTTATTATATCTAAAAGATTAAGATGTTTAGTACAACTGAGCCGTCCACCTCTGAGGGGTCTCCATCCCATGAGGTACGTACTTTGCAATCATCTCCGATTACACATGCAGCTCCCCACTAATCCTCCTTCGGGAGGGGCCCTCTTACTGCCAAACTTTTATGAACAGTTGCAAATGCCAGTGTCTGCAGCCTTTAGGGCTTTACCTCGCCCATCTAAGCGAAAAGTTAAATACTGCTATCCTTCTCAGAGGTCATCTATCAACTTGCTGGATTTATGTGTCACTAGGTTATCCGCTGATGAAGACGCCTCTGATACTTCAGAGAAGGATCTTTCTGGGTCAGAATCGGCTGCTTCTAAGCCTCCGGCTGCGTAGGAACCTGACTTTAAATTTAGGATAGAGCGCTTACGATTTCTGTTAAAATAAGTATTGGCTACGTTAGAGATTCTGGAACCTAAGTTACCCAAGAAACCTTCTATTCCTAAACTTCATAAGGTTTATGAGGACAGGGTTGTACCACAAACTTTCCCAGTTCCCGTTAAGATGGCAAATATTTGTAAGAATGAATGGGAAAGACTTGGATCCTCTTTTTCCCCTTGTTCCCGCTTCCTGACTCCCAATTAGAGTTGTGGGGATCTGTCCCTACGGCGGATGGAGCTATCTCTACGCTTGCTAAGCGCACTATCCCGCTTGAGGATAGTTCATCGTTTAAGGAGCCCATGGATAAGAAGTTAGAAACTCTGTTGAGAAAGATGTTTCAACACATATACTACATTCATTTGGCATCCAAGACACAGCCCTCTCCTGGTTTGCATCATATCTTTCAAACCGCTCATTTTCAGTTTCCTTTAACAACATATCTTGTGATCCTATGCCTCTCTCAGTTGGAGTACTGCAAGGCTCTGTCTTGGGCCCCTTGCTTTTCTCTCTTTATACATCCTGCCTTGGAAAACGTATAGCCTCCTTTGGATTCCAGTACCACCTATATGCTGATGATACCCAAATCTATCTTTCCTCTCCTGATATCTCTCCCTCTTTACTCAACCAGATTTCTGACTGCCTCTCTGCAATTTTCTCTTGGATGTCTTCACACTACCTCCAACTCAATCTGTCCAAAACTGAGCTGCTTCTTATCCCCCCTCTTCGAGACATCCGACACCTGACATTTCTCTGATGGTTGGAGACTCTATTCTCAACACCTCACCCCAGGTCCGCTGCCTTGGGGTCACACTAGACTCAGAACTCACATTCAACCGCTAGTTCTTTAAAGGGACAGATTTCGTCTCTTTCTGTGCTACTGCACAAGAGGCTCACTGAGCTTCCTGATATTCAGTCTTTGTTCAGGCTCTGTCTAGAATCAGGCCTGTGGTTAGACATTCCGCTCCTCCTTGGAGTTTAAATTTGTTTCTTAAGATTTTGCAGAGGGCTCCGTTTGAGCCCATGCACTTGGTTGACTTTAAGTTACTGTCTTGAAAAGTTATTTTTCTACTGGCTATTGCTTCGCCACGCAGAGTCTCTGAGATGGCGGCCTTGCAATGTGAGCCTTCTTATTTAGTTGTTCATGCTGATAAGGCTGTTCTTCGCACTGGGTTGGGTTTTCTCCCTAAGGTGGTATCTGATCACAACATCAGTCAGGAGATCGTGGTTCTCTCCTTGTGTCCTGATCCTTCTTCTTCAAAGGAACAATTACTTCATAATTTGGATGTGGTTCGAGCCTTGAAATTCTACCTTCAGGCTACGAAGGATTTTAGACAGACTTCGACATTGTTTGTTGTCTATTCTGAGAAGCTTACCAAATCCTGCCTTTCACACCTACGCAACATGCTTTATTATAAAAGTATCTCTTTATCCACTATCAACTGACTAAATAGTTGCTACAAGCTATGATTTAATACAATCAATGGATAGTTTGATACATATAAGTTAGATTGTACTGGGTGCGAATACACAACCTACATAATTATACAATCAACCCATCCTGACTAGGTTATTTAACCAGTCCTCAGCTTCTGAGAGTGTTTTTAAAGTAAAAATCCAGTATTTTATTATTTACATTATTAATAAAAGTTATGTTTTAACGTTGAGTCAGCATACTCACTTGATTAATCAGCTACTCTATTTTTGCCTCACATAATAGAGTATTTCTATATTTGATAATTCACTCTATATTAACCCTTTGAGTGCTAAGGATGTAGTCTTTTCAGTTAGAGCCCTTCTCTACTGTACTGTTTGCAACATTTCCAGAATTCGTCCCTTCCTTACTCAAAAAACTACAAAACACTTATTCATTCCCTCATCCTGTCACGCATTGATTATTGCAATCTACTCCTAAATGGCCTTCCAAAACATCACCTCTCCTCCATCCAATCTATTATGAATGCTTCTGCTAGACTCAACCACCTAAGTCGACAATCTACATCAGCTGCTCCGCTCTGCCAGTCTCTACACTGGCTCCCCATACACTCCAGAATACAATTTAAAGTATTAGCCCTAACCTACAAAGCACTCAACAGTCTAACTCCCAACTATATTTCTTCTCTCATCGGGAAATATTCCCCATCCCGTCCACTTCGATCAACCTCTGACCTACGTCTCTACACTCCTGTTATCTCTACGTCCCACTCCCGCCTCCAAGACTTCGCACATGCTGATCCTGTCCTCTGGAACTCTCTACCCGCTTCATTAGACTGTCTCCTACCTTGTATAGCTTCAGACGATCCTTGAAAACCCACCTATTCAGAGCGGCTTACCATCTCTCCTCCATCCCACATCCGAACCAAACTAATACATGTACATGAACTGCCTGACTCACTGCTGCAAATATAACCGATGTAACAAGCTACCCCAACCTTATATCTCTGCACCCTAAACCTATAGACTGTGAGCTCTCCGGAGCAGGGCCCTCTTCCTCCTGTGCTAGATTTGTTTAGTTTTGTTATGTTTTGTATTTTATCACAAATCTTTGTAATTGTATACCCTTATCATTGTACCCAGCGCTACGGAATTTGGCGGCGCTATACAAATAAATAATAATAATAATAACACACGGGGGGTTTTATTTCAACCTACAGCTGCGGTGGCTGGAGCCGCCACCTATGTGATTCTTTTTCGGAGATGATCGAGGTGGAAACTCCCCTCGATGAGATCCAGGAAAGAATTAATGCCTTGAGAGTAGCTAATTTGTTTATTTGCAATGCTAACATGCAGATTATTCTCTTGAATGCCAAGACATCAGGCTTTTCTGTTCTGGCCCGTAGGGCTCTGTGGCTGAAGTCTTGGTCCTCGGACATGACTTCAAAATCTAGATTGTTTTCCCTTCTATTTAAGGGAATGGTTCTTTTCTGTCCACTACTGGACTCTATCATATCCATGGTCACTGGGGGCGAGGGTGCCTTCTTACCACAGGATAAGAAGAACAAACCTAAAGGAAAGGTTCCCAATTTTCGTCCCTTTCGTTTGGATAAATCCCAATGCCAGCAGCCGTCTGCAAAGCAGGATAAGTCCAAGGGAACTTGGAAACCATCTCAAGCTTGGAATAAGTCTAAGCAGAACAAGGTGCCCGCCGAGACTAAATCAACATGTAGGGACGGCCCCTGATCGATTGGTGGATCATGTTGGGGGCAGACTATCTCTCTTTGTGGAGGCGTGGCTGGGAGACATACAAGACCTTTGGGCTCTGGAGGTCATTGCTCAGGGTTACAGGATAGGTTTCAAATCTCATCCATCCAGGGGCAGATTCCTCTTGTCAAACCTGTCTTCAACACCAGAAAAACAAGATGCTTTTCTAGGGTGCGTGAGGGATCTCTCCTCCCTTGGAGTGATTATGCCAGTTCCTCTAGCAGAAAGTGGTCTGGGTTACTACTCCAACTTTTTTGTGGTCCCAAAGAAGGAATGTACGTTTTGCCCGATTCTAGACCTAAAGTGCTTAAACAAGTTTCTGTCGGTGCCATTGTTCAAGATGGAGACAAAAAGGTCAATTCTGCCCTTAGTCCAAGAGGGACAGTTCATGACTACGATAGACTTGAAGGATGCTTACCTTCATGCGCCAATACACAAGGATCACTTCAAATTGTTATGATTCACCTTTCTGGACCAACACTTCCAGTTTGTGGCTCTCCAATTTGGTCTGGCTACTGCCCCAAGAGTCTTTACGAAGGTTCTAGGGGCTCTGCTCGCGGTGGCGAGATCCAGGGATATTTCAGTAGCTCCATACTTGGACGAAATCCTTGTCCAAGCTCCGTCCTGTCGGCTGGCAGAAGACCATTCAAGAGCTCTGCTGCTTCTTCTTCAATTTCATGGATGGAAGATAAACTTAGGAAAGAGTTCTCTGGTTTCCAGTACCAGAGTGGAATTCCTGGGCACAATATTAGATTCCATCTCCATGAAGATATTCCTTACAGAGCAGAGACGTTGCAAAATTACTTCCAATTGTCTTGCCCTCCAGACCTCCTTAAGGCCATCTGTGGCCCGGTGTATGGAGGTGATTGGGCTCATGGTGTCCAGCATAGATATCATTCCATTCGCCAGGTTCCACCTCAGACCTCTTCAGCTGTGCATGCTGAGGCAATGGAATGGCGATCACTCGGATCTATCACAACAGATTTCTCTGGGCAACCGGTCGAGAGAATCGCTCTCTTGGTGGCTCTGTCCAGATCGCCTGTCCCAAGGGACATCCTTCTTGAGACCATCCTGGGAGATTGTGACTACAGGCACAAGTCTGTCAGGATGGAGAGCTGTTTGGGGTGCCAAGAAGGCACAGGGCAGGTGGACTCGAGAGGAATCTCTTCCCCTGATAAACATTCTGGAACCTTGAGCGATCTTCAATGCTCTGAAGGCTTGGCCTCTTCTAGGTTTGACCCAGTTTATCAGATGTTAATCGGCCAACATTACCTTGGTGGCTTACATCAACCATCAGGGGGTAATGAGAAGCTCCTTAGCCATAAGGGAAGTATCTTGTATTCTGGGCTGGGTGGAGAACCACAACTGTTTGCTGTCAGCAATCCACATTCCAGATGTGGACAACTGGTAAGCAGATTTTCTCAGCAGACAATCCTTTCATCCGGGGGAATGGTCTGTCCATCCTGAGGTGTTTGCAGAAGATGGGAGACCCTGGAGATCGATCCCATGGCATCCAGACTCAATACCAAGCTACCCAGATATTAGTCGAGGTCCAGGGATCCCAGGCAGAGCTGATAGAAGCCTTATCGGTCCCCTGGGAATTCAACCTAGTTTGCATTTTTCCTCCGTTACCACTTCTTCCTCCAGTATTGGCCTGCATCAAGCAGGAGCAAGCCTCAACTGTTCTCATTGCTCCGCCGTGGCTGCGAAGGATGTGGTTTGCGATCCTGGTGGGGATGTCGTCTCCTCCATGGAGGTAACCTTGTCTCAGAGATCTGCTGGAACAGGGTCCCTTTGTTCATCAAAATCTAGATTCTCTGAGGCTGACTGCGTGGAGATTGAACGCCTAGTCTTAGGCAAGAGAGGGTTTTCTGAGAGAGTGATTTATGCTCTCATTCAAGCTAGAAAGCCGGCCACCCGGCGCATCTATCATAAGGTGTGGAGGACCTACTTATTCTGGTGTGAAGAACATGGATTTCCTTGGCATAAGGTCAAGGTGTCCAGGATTCTTTCCTTTCTTCAAGATGGTTTGGAGAAGGGACTTGCCGCTAGTTCGTTAAAGGGACAGATTTCGGCTCTTTCTGTGCTACTGCACAAGAGGCTCACTGAGCTTCCTGATATTCAGTCTTTGTTCAGGCTCTGTCTAGAATCAGGCCTGTGGTTAGACATTCCGCTCCTCCTTGGAGTTTACATTTGTTTCTTAAGATTTTGCAGAGAGCTCCGTTTGAGCCCATGCATTTGGTTGACTTTAAGTTACTATCTTGAAAAGTTATTTTTCTACTGGCTATTGCTTCTCCACGCAGAGTCTCTGAGATGGCGGCCTTGCAATGTGAGCCTTCTTACCTAGTTTTTCATGCTGATAAGGCTGTTCTTCGCACTGGGTTGGGTTTTCTCCCTAAGGTGGTATCTGATCGCAACATCAGTCAGGAGATCGTGGTTCCCTCCTTGTGTCCTGATCCTTCTTCTTCGAAGGAACAATTACTTCATAATTTGGATGTGGTTCGAGCCTTGAAATTCTACCTTCAGGCTACGAAGGATTTTAGACAGACTTCGACTTTGTTTGTTGTCTATTCTGGGAAGCGCAAGGGGCAGAAGGCTTCTGCCACTTCCCTATCTTTTTGGTTGAGGAGCATTATCCGCTTAGCATATGAAACAGCGGGACATAAGCCTCCTAACAACACAAAAATAATAATTTATTATTGGGGTTGTGTATTTTTTTTTTTTTTCAGTGAAAAAATATATTTTAAATTTTTCCCTTTATGTTATTACTCGTGGACTTCACATCTTGGGTATTAGTTCCCATGAGTAATGTATTGTAGACTCTTACCACCTGTATGAAAGAAAACATAATTTATGTTTACCTGATAAATTAATTAATTTCATGGTGGGGAGAGTCCATGAGACCCCACTATGATTTCGGAGGGGGGGAATTGACACACCTTTTTCTCCAACATAGGTGTGTCCGGTCCACGGCGTCATCCTTACTTGTGGGATATTCTCTTCCCCAACAGGAAATGGCAAAGAGCCCAGCAAAGCTGGTCACATGATCCCTCCTAGGCTCCGCCTACCCCAGTCATTCTCTTTGCCGTTGTACAGGCAACATCTCCACGGAGATGGCTTAGAGTTTTTTAGTGTTTAACTGTAGTTTTTATTATTCAATCAAGAGTTTGTTATTTTGAAATAGTGCTGGTATGTACTATTTACTCAGAAACAGAAAAGAGATGAAGATTTCTGTTTGTATGAGGAAAATGATTTTAGCAACCGTCACTAAAATCCATGGCTGTTCCACACAGGACTGTTGAGAGCAATTAACTTCAGTTGGGGGAACAGTGAGCAGTCTCTTGCTGCTTGAGGTATGACACATTCTAACAAGACGATGTAATGCTGGAAGCTGTCATTTTCCCTCTGGGATCCGGTAAGCCATGTTTATTACGATTGTAAATAAGGGCTTCAAAAAGGGCTTATTAAGACTGTAGACTTTTTTTGGGCTAAATCGATTGATTATTAACACATATTTAGCCTTGAGGAATCATTTTATCTGGGTATTTTGATATAATAATATCGGCAGGCACTGTTTTAGACACCTTATTCTTTAGGGGCTTTCCCAAAGCATAGGCAGAGCCTCATTTTCGCGCCGGTGTTGCGCACTTGTTTTTGAGAGGCATGGCATGCAGTCGCATGTGAGAGGAGCTCTGATACTTAGAAAAGACTTTCTGAAGGCGTCATTTGGTATCGTATTCCCCTTGGGGCTTGGTTGGGTCTCAGCAAAGCAGATACCAGGGACTGTAAAGGGGTTAAAGTTCAAAACGGCTCCGGTTCCGTTATTTTAAGGGTTAAAGCTTCCAAATTTGGTGTGCAATACTTTTAAGGCTTTAAGACACTGTGGTGAAAATTTGGTAAATTTTGAACAATTCCTTCATGTTTTTTCGCATTTGCAGTAATAAAGTGTGTTCAGTTTAAAATTTAAAGTGACAGTAACGGTTTTATTTTAAAACGTTTTTTGTACTTGTTATCAAGTTTATGCCTGTTTAACATGTCTGAACTACCAGATAGACTGTGTTCTGAATGTGGGGAAGCCAGAATTCCTATTCATTTAAATAAATGTGATTTATGTGACAATGACAATGATGCCCAAGATGATTCCTCAAGTGAGGGGAGTAAGCATGGTACTGCATCATTCCCTCCTTCGTCTACACGAGTCTTGCCCACTCAGGAGGCCCCTAGTACATCTAGCGCGCCAATACTCCTTACTATGCAACAATTAACGGCTGTAATGGATAATTCTGTCAAAAACATTTTAGCCAAAATGAACACTTATCAGCGTAAGCGCGACTGCTCTGTTTTAGATACTGAAGAGCATGACGACGCTGATATTAATATTTCTGAAGGGCCCATAACTCAGTCTGATGGGGCCAGGGAGGTTTTGTCTGAGGGAGAAATTACTGATTCAGGGAACATTTCTCAACAAGCTGAACCTGATGTGATTGCATTTAAATTTAAGTTGGAACATCTCCGCATTCTGCTTAAGGAGGTATTATCCACTCTGGATGATTGTGACAAGTTGGTCATCCCAGAGAAACTATGTAAAATGGACAAGTTCCTAGAGGTGCCGGGGCTCCCAGAAGCTTTTCCTATACCCAAGCGGGTGGCGGACATTGTTAATAAAGAATGGGAAAGGCCCGGTATTCCTTTCGTCCCTCCCCCCATATTTAAAAAATTGTTTCCTATGGTCGACCCCAGAAAGGACTTATGGCAGACAGTCCCCAAGGTCGAGGGAGCGGTTTCCACTTTAAACAAACGCACCACTATACCCATAGAGGATAGTTGTGCTTTCAAAGATCCTATGGATAAAAAATTAGAAGGTTTGCTTAAAAAGATGTTTGTTCAGCAGGGTTACCTTCTACAACCAATTTCATGCATTGTCCCTGTCGCTACAGCCGCATGTTTCTGGTTCAATGAGCTGATAAAGGCGGTCGACAGTGATTCTCCTCCTTATGAGGAGATTATGGACAGAATCAATGCTCTCAAATTGGCTAATTCTTTCACCCTAGACGCCACTTTGCAATTGGCTAGGTTAGCGGCTAAGAATTCTGGGTTTGCTATTGTGGCGCGCAGAGCGCTTTGGTTGAAATCTTGGTCGGCTGATGCGTCTTCCAAGAACAAGCTACTTAACATTCCTTTCAAGGGGAAAACGCTGTTTGGCCCTGACTTGAAAGAGATTATCTCGGATATCACTGGGGGTAAGGGCCACGCCCTTCCTCAGGATCGGCCTTTCAAGGCAAAAAATAAACCTAATTTTCGTCCCTTTCGTAGAAACGGACCAGCCCAAAGTGCTACGTCCTCTAAGCAAGAGGGTAATACTTCTCAAGCCAAGCCAGCTTGGAGACCAATGCAAGGCTGGAACAAGGGAAAGCAGGCCAAGAAACCTGCCACTGCTACCAAGACAGCATGAAATGTTGGCCCCCGATCCGGGACCGGATCTGGTGGGGGGCAGACTCTCTCTCTTCGCTCAGGCTTGGGCAAGAGATGTTCTGGATCCTTGGGCGCTAGAAATAGTCTCCCAAGGTTATCTTCTGGAATTCAAGGGACTTCCCCCAAGGGGGAGGTTCCACAGGTCTCAGTTGTCTTCAGACCACATAAAAAGACAGGCATTCTTACATTGTGTAGAAGACCTGTTAAAAATGGGAGTGATTCATCCCGTTCCATTAAGAGAACAAGGGATGGGGTTCTACTCCAATCTGTTTATAGTTCCCAAAAAAGAGGGAACGTTCAGACCAATCTTAGATCTCAAGATCTTAAACAAGTTTCTCAAGGTTCCATCGTTCAAGATGGAAACCATTCGAACTATTCTTCCTTCCATCCAGGAAGGTCAATTCATGACCACGGTGGATTTAAAGGATGCGTATCTACATATTCCTATCCACAAGGAACATCATCGGTTCCTGAGGTTCGCATTCCTGGACAAACATTACCAGTTCGTGGCGCTTCCTTTCGGATTAGCCACTGCTCCAAGGATTTTCACAAAGGTACTAGGGTCCCTTCTAGCTGTGCTAAGACCAAGGGGCATTGCTGTAGTACCTTACTTGGACGACATTCTGATTCAAGCGTCGTCCCTTCCTCAAGCAAAGGCTCACACGGACATTGTCCTGGCCTTTCTCAGATCTCACGGATGGAAAGTGAACGTGGAAAAGAGTTCTCTATCTCCGTCAACAAGGGTTCCCTTCTTGGGAACAATAATAGACTCCTTAGAAATGAGGATTTTTCTGACAGAGGCCAGAAAAACAAAACTTCTAGACTCTTGTCGGATACTCCATTCCGTTCCTCTTCCTTCCATAGCTCAGTGCATGGAAGTGATCGGGTTGATGGTAGCGGCAATGGACATAGTTCCTTTTGCACGCATTCATCTAAGACCATTACAACTGTGCATGCTCAGTCAGTGGAATGGGGACTATACAGACTTGTCTCCGAAGATACAAGTAAATCAGAGGACCAGAGACTCACTCCGTTGGTGGCTGTCCCTGGACAACCTGTCACGAGGGATGACATTCCGCAGACCAGAGTGGGTCATTGTCACGACCGACGCCAGTCTGATGGGCTGGGGCGCGGTCTGGGGATCCCTGAAAGCTCAGGGTCTTTGGTCTCGGGAAGAATCTCTTCTACCGATAAATATTCTGGAACTGAGAGCGATATTCAATGCTCTCAAGGCTTGGCCTCAGCTTGCGAGGGCCAAGTTCATACGGTTTCAATCAGTCAACATGACAACTGTTGCGTACATCAACCATCAGGGGGGAACAAGGAGTTCCCTGGCGATGGAAGAAGTGACCAAAATCATTCTATGGGCGGAGTCTCACTCCTGCCACCTGTCTGCTATCCACATCCCAGGAGTGGAAAATTGGGAAGCGGATTTTCTGAGTCGTCAGACATTGCATCCGGGGGAGTGGGAACTCCATCCGGAAATCTTTGCCCAAGTCACTCAGCTGTGGGGCATTCCAGACATGGATCTGATGGCCTCTCGTCAGAACTTCAAAGTTCCTTGCTACGGGTCCAGATCCAGGGATCCCAAGGCGGCTCTAGTGGATGCACTAGTAGCACCTTGGACCTTCAAACTAGCTTATGTGTTCCCGCCGTTTCCTCTCATCCCCAGGCTGGTAGCCAGGATCAATCAGGAGAGGGCGTCGGTGATCTTGATAGCTCCTGCGTGGCCACGCAGGACTTGGTACGCAGATCTGGTGAATATGTCATCGGCTCCTCCTTGGAAGCTACCTTTGAGACGAGACCTTCTTGTTCAGGGTCCGTTCGAACATCCGAATCTGGTTTCACTCCAGCTGACTGCTTGGAGATTGAACGCTTGATCTTATCGAAGCGAGGATTCTCAGATTCTGTTATCGATACTCTTGTTCAGGCCAGAAAGCCTGTAACTAGAAAGATTTACCACAAAATTTGGAAAAAATATATCTGTTGGTGTGAATCTAAAGGATTCCCTTGGGACAAGGTTAAGATTCCTAGGATTCTATCCTTCCTTCAAGAAGGATTGGAAAAAGGATTATCTGCAAGTTCCCTGAAGGGACAGATTTCTGCCTTGTCTGTGTTACTTCACAAAAAGCTGGCCGCTGTGCCAGATGTTCAAGCCTTTGTTCAGGCTCTGGTTAGAATTAAGCCTGTTTACAAACCTTTGACTCCTCCTTGGAGTCTCAATTTAGTTCTTTCAGTTCTTCAGGGGGTTCCGTTTGAACCCTTGCATTCCGTTGATATTAAGTTATTATCTTGGAAAGTTTTGTTTTTAGTTGCAATTTCTTCTGCTAGAAGAGTTTCAGAATTATCTGCTCTGCAGTGTTCTCCTCCTTATCTGGTGTTCCATGCAGATAAGGTGGTTTTACGTACTAAACCTGGTTTTCTTCCAAAAGTTGTTTCTAACAAAAACATTAACCAGGAGATTATCGTACCTTCTCTGTGTCCGAAACCAGTTTCAAAGAAGGAACGTTTGTTGCACAATTTGGATGTTGTTCGCGCTCTAAAATTCTATTTAGATGCTACAAAGGATTTTAGACAAACATCTTCCTTGTTTGTTGTTTATTCTGGTAAAAGGAGAGGTCAAAAAGCAACTTCTACCTCTCTCTCTTTTTGGATTAAAAGCATCATCAGATTGGCTTACGAGACTGCCGGACGGCAGCCTCCCGAAAGAATCACAGCTCATTCCACTAGGGCTGTGGCTTCCACATGGGCCTTCAAGAACGAGGCTTCTGTTGATCAGATATGTAGGGCAGCGACTTGGTCTTCACTGCACACTTTTACCAAATTTTACAAGTTTGATACTTTTGCTTCTTCTGAGGCTATTTTTGGGAGAAAGGTTTTGCAAGCCGTGGTGCCTTCCATTTAGGTGACCTGATTTGCTCCCTCCCTTCATCCGTGTCCTAAAGCTTTGGTATTGGTTCCCACAAGTAAGGATGACGCCGTGGACCGGACACACCTATGTTGGAGAAAACAGAATTTATGTTTACCTGATAAATTACTTTCTCCAACGGTGTGTCCGGTCCACGGCCCGCCCTGGTTTTTTTAATCAGGTCTGATAATTTATTTTCTTTAACTACAGTCACCACGGTACCATATGGTTTCTCCTATGCAAATATTCCTCCTTAACGTCGGTCGAATGACTGGGGTAGGCGGAGCCTAGGAGGGATCATGTGACCAGCTTTGCTGGGCTCTTTGCCATTTCCTGTTGGGGAAGAGAATACCCCACAAGTAAGGATGACGCCGTGGACCGGACACACCGTTGGAGAAAGTAATTTATCAGGTAAACATAAATTCTGTTTTTCCCTGCTTCTTTTATGGCTATTATTCATTTTTCTTACCTTACTTGCTTGGCTATATGTTAGACTAAGGTATGTGTGAGGTGGGAGGAATTTTTTAGTGCTCTTGGGGTTTGAAGATCTTTTCGTCTTCATAGTGGTAGAGAAGAGAAATTCCCATGAGTAATGGATCATGGACTCTTACCACCATGAAAGAAATTCATTTATCAAGTAAGCATAAATTAAGTGGTTTATTTTCACTCTTTTAGAATTCCTAGAATTCTTCGATTTCTTTAGGATGGTTGGAATAAGGGTTTATCCACCAGTTCTTTCAAGTGCCAGATTTTGTAAAATAAATTTTTATTGAGGTTTTTGTATGGTATAAGAAAAGAGAAATATAAGATTTGTCATACTTATAACAAGTGAACATATACATTATTGTTATGTGCTCACAGCGTTACAATGGCCAGGAGAATGTAAAGCGTAAAAATTCTAACTGAGGAATAATAAACAGCTGCATAATTAATGTACAAAGTTAGCAGCCTCCAAAGTCTCTGAGTAGCTAGTGAGCAAGAAATGCCACTAGAGGTGGCAAGTGAATAAATTAACCTTTGTATGCAAAGCATGAAGCAAAGTATTCTGTGTAATAGTAAATGTCTGAAACATGAGTAAAAAAGGTTAGACAAACATAAATGAAACCTCAGTTTTCTCTAAATACGAGCAGCTTTAAATAGGGGAAATAATTAGCATCTGATGTTGAATAGTGAGTGGATAGAGGGCTAATGAGTTAACATTTATAACCTGGCATAAATCCTAAGGGTGAGCATATAAAGCATAAGGGTGAACTAAGTTTATAGGAGAGGGAGCTGTAAGGGTTCTCGTATCAGTGGATCAAGCCTAGCTAATCAATGAGATGTTGTAATTTCAAGACTATACGGGGATGGAGGAATCAGATAGCATTATAAGGCCTAGAAGCACAGAATTGGGTACTCTAGCATAGTCAGCTGCATACAACTTTGTAGTGTGTGATATCAGAGATAAAGGCATAGGGGAATAATATTTTGGGGTACCTATAACCATGTGGGCTATAAAGCCTGTGTTAGCTATGGAATGGGTAGTACTATGACAAAGGATTATTTTAGTGTGCTATGTACTTGCACTTATAACGGTTGTAGTATAGGATATTAGGCCAGCAAGAAATAAAATAAATGTCTACATTAAGCATAGCTTATTGAAGAAGAGCGTGAGTAAATCGCCAGAAAACATATCCAAGAGCATTAATAGAAACACATTTACAGTATAACAATAAAATGGAACCCCCTCAAGCCCATAACAACAGATCAATAGAACTAGCCTGCATACTTGTTATGTACAAATAACAGGAGCCTATGGCTAACAGGAAGTTAAACGCGCTTCCATGAATTTCTCATGGAATCTATCCATTTAGCCTACCTTTAGCTACAAACAATATATGCTATAAACAGATCTCTGACTGCAAATATATCAGGGTAACATGCTGTGAGCCACAGTGTTGTCCTATGCGCTATTAAAATGCTAGGATATTGCATTATTTAGTGACTTGAAAAGTCGGAGTAACTATGTTCTTATAAGGGACCAAATCCTTTAGTATATCAAATGAGGTTATCCAAACATTACTAATAGAAGAAATTAAACATTAGGCACTTATAGGGAATGGTATGTATCACCAAGTCTTGTATGTCTAACCGTTAGGTTGTCATTAGAGGCTGATACAATAGTGGTAATATTGACAGGTGTTTATCACATGAGGGTTGGTCAGGATTAGTCCCCAGAGTACAGGCAGTATAGTTATACCTCACTGTAAGCTGCTGTATAATTATATTTTAGCCGATCCCAGTAGCCTTATATTGGTAGGGGGAAAGATACTTGTTCCAGATAGTCCCGCTCACCCAGTTCCAAAAGCGATGTTTAGCTGCTGAGGGAAAGGCATATGGGGACCCTGACGGATCAGACAAGCTATCCGTAGTGCTCAGCAGGAGATCTTCAAGCTGCCTCATGTCCAAGTTTAACCGGGATCCCCTTTTGACCGGCCGCATCTCCAGGGGTTCCGGCATCAGCTCGACACTGCCAGGTGATGCGCTGTGGCTTGAGTAGGGATACAGCAGGGTGTCTGGTAGAAAAGAGTTTAGGAGCAACTTTCCTGTGGTTCCTGATGTGCTTTCAGGGCGCTTAACCTCCTCTGTAATGCAAGCATAATCTCCATTGTTATCTGTTGTGATCTGCTCCTGTGGGATGCTTGGATTCAGGTTTGAGCTGTAGACCGTGTCTTCTTCCTGAATGCTGTCCCTCTCGAATCTCAGCTGTGCCACGAGGGAAGCATAATGGCTCTCCAACTTATAAAAAAGTAGCTCTAATAGGGTTTTAAGTTCCGTCTCCATTGTAGCCCAGAATAGTCTTGCACTCTACTGGCAATCTGTCGAAAACCCAGCACACCCGTCAATCACTCAAGGGTTCCTTCAGTATGGTGCCAGATCTAATAGGAGAAAGACGCTCTGCCCAGCTAGGTAACCGGGGGGGGGATAGTGAAAAAAAAAAAAGAATAACATAGGCCGCCGCCGGCACTCACATACAATTAGGATCTTCTGAATTTGAAATCTCTTCATAAACAATATCATTCGATTCTAGAGCTTTTCTTTAGTAGATGTGAATGCCTAAAAAGTAGAGGTATATCATAGAAATCGATGATAATCTTGATATTGCACAAGTTATGAACGGAGCTGCAGAAAAACATAACTTATCATGGCGGCGGCTTAGACAACCCCCCCCCCCCCCAAGTGCCAGATTTTGTCTTTCAGTCTAAGCCGCCGCCATGATAAGTTATGTTTTTCTGGAGCTCCGTTAGTCAGGATTAAGCCTGTGATTAAACCAATTTCTCCTCCATGGAATCTTAATTTGGTTTTAAGAGCTTTGTAGGTTCTTCCTTTTGAACCTATGCATAATTTGAATATTTAGCGTTTGTCTTGGAAGGGTTTGTTTCTTTTGGCCATTTTGTCTGCTAGAAGAGTTTCAGAGTTGTCTGCTTTTCCCTGTGAGCCTCCTTATCTTGATTTTCATAAGGATAAGGCAGTTGTGAGAACTGTTTAATTTTTTTACCCAATTCTGCGATTGTTGTTCCTTCTTTTTGTCATAATCCAAAGAACTCTAAAGGCTTCTCAATAATTTGGATGTTGTCAAGTTTGAAGTTCTATTTGCATGCTACTTAGGATTTTAGGTAGTCCTCTAGTTTGTTTGTTCATTTTTCTGGTTCCAGGAAAGGTCAGAAGGCTACAGCCATCTAGTTAGCCTCTTAGTTAAAGATTTCATTCATATGGCTTACTTGGAGACGGGTCAGTCTCCTCCTAAACGTATTACTACCCATTCAACTAGGTCAGTGGCTAATTGCTGGGTTTTTAAGAATGATGCTTCTATTGATCAAATTTGCAAGACAGCTACTTGATCTTCCTTACATACCTTTACTAAATCCTACCATTTTCATGTTTTTTCTTCCTCTGAATCCGCTTTTGGTAGGAAAGTCCTTCAGGCAGTTGTTTCTGGACATTAAAAATATGTGTACAGTATATATTTTTTAAGAATTAATAAAAAAATAATCTAATTTTTGAGTAATCATTCTGCCCCGTTCTCATTATTTGTAGACTCTACATCTTGGGTATTAGTTTCCCAGGAGTAATGGATTCTTGTGTGAAAGAAAATATAATTTATGCTTAGCTTGTTAATTCATTTTATTCATGGTGGTGAGAGTCCATGAGACTCCACACAATTTTTTTGATACTTTTATAACTTTTTCATTTTTTTTTCTGGCAGCAGTTCAATTATGCACCTCTTTTTTCCCTGCTCCTTTTTTACTCTTATTTTTTCCTACCTTTCTTTTTGTTTTGCTTGCAAATATGTCAGTCTAGTTTCCAGATGGGAGAGGTTTTAAGGGCACTTGGAGTTTTATGAATCTCCTAGTGGCTGAGATTATAATTCCCAGTAGTAATGAATTGTGGATTCTCACCACCATAAAATAATTTAATTTATCAGATAAGCATAAATTATATAGATATATATTTATATGAAATATAGCATTTTAAAAAGGGTGGGTCAATATAACTAGGCTAATCGGTAGTACTTGCCCTTCACGTTCATTCAGAGAGATTGACATGCTCTTCTCTCATGTGACTAGGGCAGCATTATACACCCGTAGTCGGCTTAGTACATGGGGCCCATAATCTTAATACCATAGGTCTACATAGTATGAAAAAGTTTGCATGATTCCTATAAGAAATGATATAGTACTATATGTACCTAAATTAATATGCATTATTACAAGTGGATCAATACATCGGTATCGCTTATAAGAACCAACCCTGTGTGTGTATGTATGTAACTATGTATATATATATATATATATATATATATATATATATATATATATATATATATATATATATATATATATACACTGTCACAGTACTGTCTCTTTAAGTGAGTTTCTGCTCAGCCTCATTCTCATTTTTGCCTTCTTTAAAAGCAATGCTGCCTTTAGCTTCATTGCTTGGTATTACCTGGTTGACTCCTGTCAATACTCAGCCTTTCTCTGAGAGCCTTGTGAATTAACTTTGCAACTTACTTTTTGCCTGAAGCTGTCCTGCTCCTCTCACTGAGAGTATTATAAACTGTCACTCAGCTTGTCCGGACACCACCGCAGTCTCTCTATTAGGCGCAACTAAGCTCCAGCCTGTGGCTCTGTTTCCGAACGGGAGATCAGTTGTTCTTCCTCTGACGTCACGAGCGGCCGCTCCAACATCCTCCCAGCTACCACGCTGACGCCGACACAGCTCCGTTTGTCAGACCGCTCAGAACTGCCAGCTTACTACTGTGATTCTACGACCACTCTGTTTTCACGGCATCCACATTTAAATCTGCTTCATATCTCTCAGTCTTAACTTTGGTTATCCGGTGAGCTTTAAACCTTTATTTTTATCACGATTCTTAATGCATAACATCTATATTTCTACCATACTAAATTCACATAGCAATGAGACAAGGGGAATTACGGTTAGTATTAAGAGTATACTAATCTATCTCCTCACTCAATATATTAAAGTTCTTATATCTATTACTATTGTTTCACAGGAAAAACATGGTAATTCATTAAAGACACATACTCACACTTTTAAGGAAAATAGACTTTCATGTGATTTGCAGTTTATCTTCACAGATTTAAAACAAATTATTAAAATAACTTTTTGGGTTGTTACAGAATACAGAAATACCAAGCCAATAAAAAAACATAGGAATTGATCCTATGGAGTTATCAAACTATGTTGCTACACTAGATCAAAAGGTAGATCAGCTTAATGTAGGACTTAGGGAGCTGCAGGTAAAAACACTTAGAAAGATCATTCAAGAAAGTATTAAACCTGTGCACTCCCAGTCTGAAATGATTAATGAACCACCTTTTCTGGAGACAGAAAACAATTTAGACAATTTCTGAATTCTTGTATACTATTTATTACTTTATAGCCTAAAACTTTTACCACTGATAAAATAAAAGTTCTAACAGTTATTTCATATCTTAGGGGTGAGCCTAGGGCTTGGGCGGATTCCCTATTTGAACAAAATGACCCAATACTCAATTCTATAGATGATTTCTTCAAGGCTCTATCCTCTTTATATGAGGATCCACATTAACAACTTACAGCTGATAAGTTAAGAGCACTCAGACAGCAAAAAAGGGCAGTTGAAGATTACATTTCAGAGTTTAAGATTTGGCAAAGAGATTCAGGTTGGAACCAAATTTCCTTAAGAAACCAATTTAGGATTGGCTTATCTGAGTCAATTAAGGACGAATTGGCAAGATTAGATCTACCTGAAAATCTAGAACAATTAATGCAACTATCTATAAAAATAGACCACAGATTAAGGGAAAGAAAGTTAGAAAAAACTTCCCATGAGACATACACTAAAACCATAGACGCTAGATTACCAACACATACCCATCAATCACCAGATGAACCTATGGACATTGGTGTGATTAGAGGCCCCTTGTCTCCAGAGGAAAAACTAAGACGAAAGACTAATCATCTCTGCCTTTACTGTGGTTCTAAGGAGCATGAGGTGACAGCCTGCCCAGTTCTCAAGAAACAAAAGAAGGGTAAGCCAGACATTCAACATTCTGCACCATTGCTCCTCAACTCAGAACTAACAAACTGTTTGCTCCCTATCTCTTTACAGTGGGATCACCATCTCATCCACTCTAAGGCGGTCATAGATTCCGGTGCTTTTTCCTGCTACATTGACTCTGACTATGTAAAAAACAATAAAATTCCCCATATTGCAAAAAACAAACCTGTTATGGTTCATCTTATTGACGGTAAACAGTTAGATTCAGGACCAATAACTCGCTAAACAATTCCAATTCTAGTTTCCACACACAATTCACACAGGGAATACATTTCATTTGATGTACTACATTCACCTATATTCCCTATTGTTTTGGGGTTACATTGGTTAAAAATTCACCAGCCTACAATTGAATGGGCAACTAATAATATTGTTTTTAAATCAGAATATTGTAAAACTACGTGCACCCCCAAATACCAATACTAGCTTTAACAGAATCCATACTTCCACTAGAGTACCATGATCTCAGACATGTTTTTAGTAAAAAGGAGGCAGAAAGCCTGCCTCCCCATCGGCCATATGATTGTCCAATAGAACTGATCCCAGGATCTGATATTCCTTATGGACATATTTTTCCACTTTCCGAACCAGAGTTGTTGGATTTGAAATCATACATAAATGAAAATTTACGAAACGGCTTTATAAGACCTTCTACCTCCCCGGCGGGAGCGGGTATATTTTTCGTGAGGAATAAAGATCAAACCTTACGCCCCATAGTAGATTATAGGGAATTAAACAAAAGGACAATAAATGATCGATATCCGCTACCCCTGATTCCAGAGCTTATTGAGAGGCTAAAAGGCGCATACATTTTCACTAAGCTCGATTTAAGAGGCGTCTATAACCTCATACGAATCAGACCGGGAGATGAGTGACTTACCGCTTTTAGAACAAGGTATGGACTGTATGAATATACAGTCATGCCTTTCAGGCTATGCAATGCCCCAGCCACATTTCAGAGATTTATAAACGACATTTTCAGGGACTTACTAGACACATCAATGGTTATATATTTAGATGACATACTAATATATTCATCTAATTATCAGGAACACGTTAAACATGTCCGTGCAGTTCTACACAAATTACAAGCACATAGTCTTTTTGCTAAATTAGAAAAATTAATTTTTCATACACAAGATATTACGTTTTTGGGATATCATATAACTCCTAATGGCATATCAATGGAAACTAATAAAATCCAGGTTATCCTTGATTGGCCAACACCAAAAAATAAACGTGACATACAAAAGTTTCTCGTTTTTCTAATTTCTACCGAAAATTTATTAAAAATTTCACTAGTATAACAAAACCTTTAACAACCCTCACAAAGTCAAATGTTCCTTTTCAGTGGACACCAGAAACTGAACAAGTTTTTCAGTTTCTAAAAACAAGTTTTACAACAGCACCAATTCTCAGATTCCCAGATCCTAAATTACAATTTATTCTGGAAGTTGACGCTTCCCAGTATGCCATCGGTGCAATACTATCTCAACGAGCTTCTTCTCAAGAACCTATGCATCCAATAGCTTTCTATTCACGAGTATTAACATCTTCCGAACTTAATTATCATGTATGCGAGAAAGAATTTCTTGCCATGAAAGCAGCTCTGGAACATTGGAGGCATCTGCTTGAGGGTACAATTACTCCTATCCAGATTTTTACTGATCATAGAAATCTGCAATACTTGAAAACCCATCGAACCCTCACTTCCAGACAAGTCAGATGGAGTTTGTTCTTTTCTAGGTTTTCATATATTATCACCTACAGACCTGCTTCAAAAAATTCTAAAGCAGACATTCTGTCAAGGCTTCCTAATAAACCTAATGATTCCAAGTTACATGGAACTATAATTCCCTTGGAATTTTAAATGAACTAGGAAGAAATTTCCAAAAGATAATACTTTTCCAAAAGATAAGTTAAACAAACATAATGATGGATTATTTTATTTCTCAAATAAACTCTATGTACCACCATCTCGGAGGTCTTCATTACTAAAGAGTTTGCATGACAATAAACTGTCTGGACACCCAGGAATTCAAAGAACTATTGAATTAACTAAAAGATCATACTGTTGGCCTAAGATGCAAAATGACATACGGACATATATACAAAGCTGCGAGGTTTGTACTATCAGTAAAACTGAGAAACAAAAACCAGCAGGCTACCTACTCTCCTTACCAATTCCAGAAAAACCATGGACACACATAGCCACTGATTTTATTGTTGAGCTACCAAATTCTGATAATAACAAGACCATCATGGTAGTAGTTGATTTATTTACCAAGATGTCCCATTTTATCCCCTACCATAAAATACCAACCTCATTAGAAACTGCCAATCTATTGATTCAACATGTAGTTAAGTTACATGGGCTGCCTCTATCCATTACTACTGATAGGGGATCACAATTTACTTCCCGACTCTGGAAAGAATTATGTACCGCTTTACAAATAGAAACGTCTAAGCACTGCCTATTATCCCCAGAGTAATGGGCAAACTGAAAGAACTAACCAATGGTTAGAGGAATATTTAAGGTGCTATGTCACACAACATCAAGATGATTGGTCCACTTTGCTTCCATTGGCTGAGTTTGCTCACAACAATTCTTTTCACACTTCCATAAAAACAACACCATTTTTTGCCAATTATGGCTTTCATCCTACATTTCATCTAAATACCCAAATAGACAGTTCCTGTCCAGTTGTAACCGATACAACCAATACCATAGCGGAAACATTCTCCATTCTTTCAGACAACATTAAGACGGCTCAAACTAGACAACAAAATTATTATAATCTACGGAGAAGGCCATCACCGAATTATGCCCTTGGTGACCGAGTATGGTTGTCAACAAAACATCTACGTTTAACAACACCTACTAAAAAATTAAATAAATTCTATATTGGTCCTTTTCCCATCATCAAAGTTGTGAACAAGAATACTGTAACTCTTAAACTACCTTCTCATTATAAGATACACCCTACATTTCATGTTAGCGTTTTAAAGCCTTATACTGCCCTTCGAGGGGCTACTACACATCCAACTCATCAACCACCACTTGAGCCTGATAGAGAATTTGAGGTACATAGCATTCTTGACTCAAGGAAGGTCTCTGGAAGATTACAATATCTGATCCAATGGAAGGGTTATTCCTCGGATGAGGATTCATGGGAACCTTCGGTTAACTTGTCAGCTCCACGTTTGGTTTCCCTGTTTCATCGCCGCAATCCGGATTGTCTGCATCCTTGAACCACGGAGTGGTTCGTTTTGAGGGGGCCCTCTGTCACAGTACTGTCTCTTTAAGTTAGTTTCTGCTCAGCCTCATTCTCATTTTTGCCTTCTTTAAAAGCAATGCTGCCTTTAGCTTCATTGCTTGGTATTACCTGGTTAACTCCTGTCAATACTCAGCCTTTCTCTGAGAGCCTTGTGAATTAACTTTGCAACTTACTTTTTGCCTGAAGCTGTCCTGCTCCTCTCACTGAGAGTATTATAAACTGTCACTCAGCTTGTCCAGACACCACCGCAGTCTCTCTATCAGCTGCAACTAAGCTCCAGCCTGTGGCTCTGTTTCCGAACGGGAGATCAGTTGTTCTTCCTCTGACGTCACGAGCGGCCGCTCCAACATCCTCCCAGCTACCACGCTGATGCCGACACAGCTCCGTTTTTCAGACCGCTCAGAACTGCCAGCTTACTACTGTGATTCTACGACCACTCTGTTTTCACGGCATCCACATTTAAATCTGCTTCATATCTCTCAGTCTTAACTTTGGTTATCCGGTGAGCTTTAAACCTTTATTTTTATCACGATTCTTAATGCATAACATCTATGTTTCTACCATACTAAATTCACATAGCAATGAGACAAGGGGAATTACGGTTAGTATTAAGAGTATACTAATCTATCTCCTCACTCAATATATAAAAGTTCTTATATCTATTACTATTGTTTCACAGGAAAAACATGGTAATTCATTAAAGACACATACTCACACTTTTAAGGAAAATAGACTTTCATGTGATTTGCAGTTTATCTTCACAGATTTAAAACAAATTATTAAAATAACTTTTTGGGTTGTTACACATACACACACATATACACACACATACACTGGCGTTCAGAAGTTTCGGGTTACTTTGACATTTCCTTATTTTTCATGAAAACATACATGAAATGAGTTTGAAAATATAGTCATTGACAAGTTAAATAATTGTCTCCTTCAAACTTTGCTTTTGTCAAAGAATCCTCCATGTGCAGCAATTACAGCCTTGTAGACCTTTGGAATTCTAGTTGTCAATTTAATGAGGTAATCTGAAGAGATTTCATCCCATGCTTCCTGAAGCACCTCTCACAAGTTTGATTGCCTTGTTGGGCACTTCTTACGTACCATACAGTCAAGCTGCTCCCACAGCAGCTAAATAAGGTTGAGCTCTGGCCACTCCCTTAAAGACAGAATACCAGCTGACCGTGTCTTCCCTAAAGAGTTTTTGCATAGTTTGGAGCTGTGCTTGGGGTCATTGTCCTGTTGTAGGAGGAAATGCAAATTATGCACTTGAGTTTGACACTATACAAATTATTGTAATTATTTTTTTCACTAACAGATGATAGTATATCCTACACGCTTATGATATGTTTTGATAGATTGTGGGTACATTCCTTTTTGCACACGGTTTCCAATGATTGGTAGCTTGATAAGGGGAGGGTCATACAGGCCTATTTAAGTGTGTTTCATTCACTCTGGTTGTCAGAAGAAGGGACATCTGTGGTCCCAAAATGTCACAAATAAAATATTACTTTGATGTCAGAAGTCCAGTGAGTGCTTTTCCTCTCATTTGCTTTATACTTACCAATAGCACCCTGGCATCTGCAGGACGGTGGTGAGAGTGCATATACCAACTTCTTTTTGAGATATATATACTATATATATATATATATATATATATATATATATATATATACACACAAAAACATATATAAATATTACACACACATTATGTTTTCATATATATATATATATTTATACACACAAACATTTAATATGTGTGTAATATTTATATACTAGTCCTAAAGCCCGTTCACACGGGCCGTGTTGTGTTAGAGATATTCATTCATTCTCTCTCTCTCTCTCTCTCATAATATAGGATGTTTGTATATGTATGTATATATCTGCAGCACCTTTATGCTGTATTAAATCTATTTTTCCAATTTTATTAAATCTTACTAACCTGTGTGTGTGTTCTGTGTCCATTTTAGTTTAATCTTTTCTTTATTCAGATATTTTAAAAGATTACATAACAACAAAGAAACAAAAAAAAAAAAATACAAACAATCAAAAATTTCCACAGAGAAAAGAAATTATTGCTTTGTCATAATTGTCTTCCTGTTCAAATCCATTAGTATTTTACTATCAGAGTTCAATTTTCCCAAGATTCCCTGTAACATCAAAGTATAATATTGTAGAACAATATTAAAAGCGTCAAAAACATCATCTGTGTCCATTTTAATTAAACAGGAGGGGGTCCTCAGTGAGGTGGACCTCAGGCGGTGTGTGTGTTTTGTGCCCCTAAGTGTGTGTGTGTTTTGTGCCCCTAAGTGTGTGTGTGTTTTGTGCCCCTAAGTGTGTGTGTGTTTTTTGCCCCTAAGTGTGTGTGTGTGTTTTTGTGCCCCTAAGTGTGTGTGTGTTTTGTGCCCCTAAGTGTGTGTGTGTTCTGTGTCCCTAAGTGTGTGTTTCCTGTGTCCTTAAGTGTGTGTGTGTTATGTGTCCTTAATTGTGTGTGTTTTGTGTCCCTAAGTGTGTGTGTTCTGTGTCCTTAATTGCGTGTGTGTTCTGTGTCCCTAAGTGTGTGTGTTGTGTGTCTGTGTTCTGTGTCCCTAAGTGTGTGTGTGTTCTATGTCCCTAAGTGTGTGTGTGTTCTATGTCCCTAAGTGTGTGTGTGTTCTGTGTCCCTAAGTGTGTGTGTGTTCTATGTCCCTAAGTGTGTGTGTGTTCTGTGTCCTTAAGTGTGTGTGTTCTGTGTCCCTAAGTGTGTGTGTGTTCTATGTCCCTAAGTGTAGGGGTTAATTATTGTAGGTAGCTGGCTGCGACGTTGTGGGGGGCAGGTTAGGGGTTAATAAATATAATATAGGGGTCGGCGGTGTTAGGGGCAGCAGATTAGGGGTACATAAGGATAATGTAAGTGGCGGTCGGCAGATTAGGGGTTAAAAAAATTTTATAGAGTGGCGGCGATGTGGGGGGGCCTCGGTTTAGGGGTACATAGGTAGTTTATGGGTGTTAGTGTACTTTAGAGTACAGTAGTTAAGAGCTTTATGAACCGGCGTTAGCCCAGAAAGCTCTTAACTACTGACTTTTTTCCTGCGGCTGGAGTTTTGTCGTTAGATTTCTAACGCTCACTTCAGCCACGACTCTAAATACTGGAGTTAGAAAGATCCCATTGAAAAGATAGGATACGCAATTGACATAAGGGGATCTGCGGTATGGAAAAGTCGCGGCTGAAAAGTGAGCGTTAGACCCTTTTTTTAATGACTCCAAATACCGGCGGTAGCCTAAAACCAGCGTTAGGAACCTCTAACGCTGGTTTTCACGGCTACCGCCAAACTCCAAATCTAGGCCACTGTTAGCTAAATGTAAAGGGTCTCCTATGCAGCATGCCTCAATGCATACATTCAGCAGAAAAAAGTGAGAAGCAGGCAAGGGGACAAAATCACTACATGTATTACTAGCATTCAAAGAGGTACAATTATTGATTTGAATGTTTCTGGATGCCAAGCGGGTACAGTGACTGGTCGGTTGTGAAAAATATACATGGTAGGATCAAGAGTGTGGGCTTTTGCAGGGGTATCATGTGACCCCACCTACCATTGTGACCAGACACCAACAGATAGTATTTTTGTGGAAGACAGCTGGCAACTCTAGTTAGCCTTCAGTTTTATGTATATTCACGTGACTTAGGCAGTATTTATGTTTTAACTATCTGTTCATGTTTATTGGGTTAAATATTAATAAATAAATATTTTATATATTAAAAAGAGTGCTGTCCTCCCCCCCCCCCCCCTATTTTAAAATACCAATTTTTGTAGGTTTGTGCTATTTTCTGCTTGGTTTCAAAGTATATATTGGGGGTTTGCACAGTAAAAGGTTTAATAAAGTTTAAAGGGCCATAATACCCAAATGTTTAAACACTTGAAAGTGATGCAGCATAGCTGTAAAAAGCTGATTAGAAAATATCACCTGAACATCTCTATGTAAAAAAGAAAGATATTTTACCTCAAAAGTTCCTCAGTAGCCACCTCCCATTGTAAAGAATTTCTAAGCAGCATATTAGTGTGTCTGTCCTGGGACAACTGAAAGGATGAGCTTCGTGCACTCTCATATTATTTCACCAATCAGGTAAAGGAAGCTTACTATGAAATCTCATGAGAGTTAAGTCAAATCTCATGAGATCACAGTAAGAGTTCATGACCTCAGCACTGCTGATGCTGATTGGCTGCAGTTAATTTCTTAATTATTATTTATTTATTTTTACCTGCAGCTGGGTGCAGCTGAGTATAACTTTTTACACAGAATTTACTCTGCTGAGCTGAGGAAATTGTGAGGTAAAATATCTTCCTTTTTTACATAGAGATGCTCAGGTGATATTTTCCTTTCAGCTTTTTACAGTTATACTGCATCAGTTTCAAATGATTTAGCATATGAGTATTATGTCCCTTTAATAAAGAAATAAATAGATTTAAATTGTCTCCTATATTTGGTTATATTAAAGAAATAGCGATATCTGTATAAACAGTTATCTGCATGTAACTATTATACTATTTCCTTTGTCTGTGATATAAAGTAGATTTGGTCTATGATACTTAAAAGGCACATTAAAGTCATTTTTAGTATTTGCTTAGCATTTATCAAGCATTATGAGCACATATAAACTACTATTATTTTAATAGAATCACAAATTATAGGAACAGCAGCAACATAGACTAAATAATGTATTTTTTCACTATGTTTCATTAAACATTTTTGAGGATTTGATTTTGCATTAAATGTCCTTTAAAGTAAAAGGTTTCATACAAGCTCTATGTGCACATTAAAGACTCTGATGCATTTTAGTGCAAGGATCACATAAGTGTTAGACGGTCATAAAAACGTAATGCAGCCTATTAAACTTAGTGATTAATGTCATTATTTGCTGTACCGTAATATAGTCCCAGATATGGGGTCTAACTTAGACCCCATATCTGGGACTATATTACGGTACAGCAAATAATGACATTAATCACTAAGTTTAATAGGCTGCATTACGTTTTTATGAAATATTTAAAAAAATTAAAATACCAATAACTTGATGACAGATTGAACACAGATAATGCGTCTTTTGGTGTTTGCCTACCACAAGCACAAGTAAAGGAGCTTTCCTGTTAACATAATGCTCCTGTCAAATCAGACAAATACCATTAGATATAATATAGGAGAGGGAGAATGAGATTCTCTTTGACATTCAGGTCTTAAAACTGAAGCAACTTCTGTTTTCCACTTATCTAAATTACTTCTGAACCCAACCCTTTTTCATTGTCAGCCTAAAACTAAAATCACCTCTCCTTCCAGTCTCTCTCATCCATGGTTTTGTATGGGTATAACCCATTTGAACTTAGTTAACATGGAAATTTAAGCAGAAGACAGAGTGAAGTACAGTATTTGTATGTCTTAATGCTAAATCTATGCTGTGTGTTTGCCAGATGCATGCAGAGTGAACACCATGCTTTGAGACAGACCGACAGTTACAAATTAGCATTCACACAGATTAAATTACAGTACACATATGCAGACTTTTATACATAACTTTCTGTGAGCTGGACACACACTGTGACCTATATTCTCTCTTAGGTGTGTTTGAGTCAGCACACATAGATTTTTAACTCTGCTCAGGACGACAAATAGCATACAATCTAGGTACTCATATTTTAACAGCTAATATGTTCTTGTTTTATAATAATTGAAACCAAAAAATGAAATAAATTATTCTCCCACCCATCACTTAGAATTGTATAGATGTTATTTGCTTTCCTCAATGTGGTAAAAGCTATATATATTATACTGTATCTTGTGTATTTGAACTTGCTCAAAACAATGAAACTTGTATTTAAATTAACTAGTGGTCAATTTTGCTTGTTGATGAGTGGATATTAAAAAATGTTAATTATAAAATGACTGCAAATGTTATAATGTTATTTTACGTCTCATGAATATATTAATAATTAAGTAAAAAGGCTTCATTCAAACACATTACACAGTCATCATGACTACTGTATTCATTTGCCTCCTTGTTTTAGTTTTGCTTTTTTTTTTTACTGTGTATCTTTACGTTCCGTGAAGTTCTATGAATTCCAATTACACATTGGTGATTTCTCAGTTTCTTATAGTTTGTGGGGTTTCTTTTGTTTTGTTTTTTGTGTGTTTTTATTTGTTTGTTTTGCATCTCCCTTACAGCCCCAGCATAGTATTGCAAGAAACTGCACTATTATAACTGTACACAATAAAAAGTCTGCTTCAGCCTTTTTTAACTCTAGATTGGCACCATGTGTACATACCCAGTGCCAAGCTTTGTGCTTACACAAGGACTGTTTGATAAGTACTCTTTGTGTTTTAGTTTGATGTGCATGTAGTATACCTACCAATCAGCCTTATGCGTTCTCAGAGATCAGCATTGGGTACATTCATATGGTGCCAATCTGAGGCTTAGGCATCCTTATTTTTTAATAAATGGCATTCCAAACTGTACAACCTCATCATACTACTTATGTTACTTTAACAAGATTGTGCAGTCATATTGTTTTTTGTAATTCAAACAACAGCTCTTCTATTGGTTGAAAAGTCATCAGCGCTGCTTTACAATGTTTTCCCATAGGAATCCTGACAGATTTAAATGGCGGGGGGGGGGCATTGATTGTAACCTATCAATCTTATTAGGATTGATATGTTTTGCCAGTGGTATTTTTTCTGTAAGTCAAGTGCATTAAAACCTTTTAGTATAGTTTTTGGTCTGTATTAGATAACTATAAAAACACAACCAAATAATGGTATGGAATTTGGGCAATTCGAGTATGTCAATTTTCTGGACTTAAATGGGGTTTCTTCTAGATCGGTTAAGCAGACCCGAATAAATAATTTTGAGTTCTGAAAATTGTAATGATAAAACACACAAGATTTTAAATAAAAAAGTACTCAAGACATTTTATATTTGAGAACCAGTGTATATACACAGTTCCATCACCTATATATGTGTATGGCCCCCTCTGCTGTGAACTACTTCACTACATCTCTAAGTACATGTTTTACCTCAACCTTCACTAAATTATACAATATGTTTTACTGTATATATGGATTTCCATGTCTATACATTGTTTGTTAGAAGCATATTTTAAAACTAATGTTTATGGCTCCTAGTTTCTAATTTTTTTGTTTTGTGTTTTACAAGGTTCCTTCAGAGTCGTTATTCTATCGAGCGGTTCTTCAGGTCATATGCAAAGACTGCTACGGCATTGTTGAAAGGTTTGAGTGGAAAATTGTATCTGTCTTATTGCTCAATATCTAGATGTATGCACTTGTAATTGATTTGTCTGTCTGCCACAAAATGTAATGTTTCTTAGTGGTATTAAAAATAATAAACAATATGATTTCTTATCCAAATATTTAAATTGTCGGTCTGGTCATGTTAGTCACATAGCACAAATGACATTTCCATATATTTTTATTTTCCATAGTTTTACATTTCAAAAGTGCAGACAAGATGTAGAAAGATAATATGTGGGAACAGTGCACAGCGTGATCCTAAAGCAGGCAAAAAACATTAACCAGACCATTTTGTAATGTAAAAATCAGAAAAATTCTTTCTCTGTTTACAGTATAATAAACTCTTTTAAATAATAATTCTATCCTAATGACTAGAGGGGGTTTGATTTTTTTCTGTGTATGCATCCATCATTTTGTTTGGTATGATATATGGTGTACTTTTCACAATCAAACTCAAAGGAAGGCATAATATAAAACACAAATGTGGGAAAACACAAGAGTGATATTGAGTTAAGAAATTGAATGTTACCAAATAATATATAATTCATATGGCAACTACTATGGGGTAAATTTACCATCCGTCAGACGGACAGGGTCCGAAATAGTGAACCTGTCTTCCTTCAGTCACCACAAAAATGATCATTGCACACAAGGATTCTTGTGCAATGGTGCTCCCTGCTCTGGCTCAGCCAGTCGTGCTAGAGCAGGGAATGTCAATCACCCTGAACGAGCGACTGTCGGGGTGATTGATCTCCACTTCTAAAGTGACGGAGAGGGGAAAAAAACAGTTTTTACTTCTTAAATATGTGGAGTAGGCTCACTTATGCAAACCTGCTCCACATAGCCGTAAAAGGTGCCAACGCAGCTTGATAAATTTACCCTTATGAGTCCATAAAATGTTTTAGTAGTGCAGTATGCAATAGCAAGCTACAAGAACACAGACTTCACACACAGAGAAATGTAATGGCGCTAACTCTCTTAGGAACAATGAATAAAGTTTATGAATAGAGGATAAATGAAAAGAAATGACACACTAATATATACCACCTATAAAAATGGAATAGCCAAAGGGTAATAGGGATTACCCAAGAATATGGAGTCAAATATATGAGCAATATATAAAAAAACTTATAAATATATATATATGTATATTACCACCTCCAGATGAAGTAATGTAAAAACCCACTTGAGACCTCTGCTGCTTGTTTGCCAAATGTATCCTTCGTACCGCTTGTAGTAGAGCAGGAACTTTCCAACTGAAAGAAAAAAGCGCAAACAGGACTCAAGTGCAATAATAAACACAGTGGCACCAGCGCTCTAAAATTTCACACTTACAATGTTTATTATTAAAAATAGCATTTCAAAACATCAAAACACGACTTTCGTCCTCAATATTCAAAGCTTCAGAAACACTCTCCCTTCTGTGATAATACAGTTCGTTTTCCGTGTCCGCCGGAACTTAGAAAGTTTTAGGGGGAGGTTTGCTGTGCAAAATCCGGAAGCCCTGTGAGTGTATTCCTCTTAGGACTAGGGACTACGGATCCTCAGAAAGGTCACAACTCCTCGGTGATCACGATACCTATTATTCTCCCTGAGGAAGTCTGCACGATAGCAGATGAAACGCGTTGGTGTATTTGCCGAGGAGTTGTGACCTTTCTGAGGATCCGTAGTCCCTAGTCCTAAGAGGAATACGCTCACAGGGCTTCCGGATTTTGCACAGCAAACCTCCCCCTAAAACTTTCTAAGTTCCGGCGGACACGGAAAACGAACTGTATTATCACAGAAGGGAGAGTGTTTCTGAAGCTTTGAATATTGAGGACGAAAGTCGTGTTTTGATGTTTTGAAATGCTATTTTTAATAATAAACATTGTAAGTGTGAAATTTTAGAGCGCTGGTGCCACTGTGTTTATTATTGCACTTGAGTCCTGTTTGCGCTTTTTTCTTTCAGTTGGAAAGAACACAGACTTATAGTTTTGGTAGATTTGATAGATTTTATGGGGATTAGGTTATAGAGTTGAGGATATAAGAATTAATGACAATATTTTGAAACACCTTGTAGTGTATATAGAAAGAGGTGAAAGATAGATGCAAAGGACCCATTATCTATAAAGTAAGCATTTGAAGCCTTTTTTTCAGTGTCGCCTTTTTACAACATTCTATGGATTAAAATAAATCTTTATTTTATGAAATAATACATTTAAACAGTGCTTCTGGATAATTTTAATAATTGAAATCCCAGAAGCCCACAACAGCTTCTTTTGAATCCATAAGTCATTTTCATGATCATGTAATAACCAAATCTACTCAGTTACTTCCCAAAATCTGAAAGGTAAAACTTAGTTTTTATCATATTTCTTCCGGTAGCTTATTTTCCACAGTTCCATGAAACACAGCTTTGGAAACAGTGGTGTGGAATGGTTCATTTATTTCTATAAAAGAAGTAGAGCCTGTGCTTTAAAGGGACAGTAAACACCTTGTAATTACAAGACATTTATGTTGTAGAATAACATATTAGCCAAGTCTAAACATAATGAAAACAAATTAATATCCTATTTGCCGCATTTGTTTTCCAATAACCAAATTTCAACCACCACTGAAAGTATATTGCAGTTATTTTACTATGCTTATCTATAGATTGTATATTAACATCTCAAGTTGTTTAAAGTCCTTTTAATACTCATAAGTCTGCAGGTTAAAGAGATGGTTGATGGAAGCTGCAGCGAATACTAAAAATTTTTTTGAAACAACCAAAATGTCGAAATTTTTGTTACATTAAACAGAACATATTACAAAGGTAAGTTAATAATCCTGTAACAGTAAGAAAACATCTCCAGGTTCAGGCTAATTGCTTGGCTTATGTGGCATGTCTGAAGAAGCTAGGCAGACATCATTACATCAGAGCATGCATAATAGGAGGTAATGGCATGCTCAGTTGCTTGTAGTCCTGGGCACACTCTTCTTCTTTGTGAGGGGTGACCGATACATTGTCACCCGCTTCTCCCCTCTTTGGACAGAGTTTCACTCGTGAAGCGTGTATCCAGATGTCCCTGTCGTCAGTCAGTACTGCTGGTCACGGCTATCACAGTTATGGGTTTGCTGAACGGTAAACCTCCTTTATTGGATCTATTCAGCTGACGGATGCAGACCAGATCTCCGGGCTTGAAAGGATGAGTTGGTTCCTGTGCAGGGAGAGGTAAACGGAAGGATACATCACCATAGATGCCGTTCAACTTATCAATTAATTGCTTTACATATTGTTCCTTAATACAATCTAAATCACTATTCTTAATGATAAGCGAACCATTCACCCATGGAGTCGGGAATGGTCTACCCATTAAGACCTCAAATGGGGACAACATGGTTGTCCGATTTGGGGTCATTCGGATTTCTGCCAAAATTGCAGGTAAATACTGCTGCCATTTAACCCGTGTACCTGCTGTTGCCTTCAAATGTTTTTCCTTAATAGTACGATTCATTCTCTCTACTATCCCTGAGCTTTGAGGATGATATGGGATATGAAAGATCCAATTAATTCGTAACCATTGTCCTAACTCACGGGTAACCTTACAAATGAACGCTGGACCATTATCAGAATTTATCTGGAGCGGACAACAAAACCTAGGGATTTTTTCAGTGGCTAAAATTTTAGCAACTGTTTTTGCATCTTCCCTCTGGGTAACAAATGCTTCTGGTCACTTAGAAAACTGGTCAACGATAACAAGCAAATATAATTGTTTAGTGCCAGTCTTTGGAATGTGTGTCAATTTGCAGGTGTGTAAATGGGGCTGTAGGTGGGAGTAAGTGGTCATGTTGAGCCTTTTTAGGAATAACTGTATTTGCCTGTAAGCAGTATATACATCTGTTAATATATGCTTTGCAGTGTTCACCTATGTTTCTAATATAAAAGGACTGTTTCAGCAAGTTAACTGTTGGTTTTATACCTAGGTGTCTTACACCATGGGCTAGTGCTATAAAGAGCAGTGCACTGCATTCCAGTATACCCACCTTCCCCTCTTTGGAAAACAAACCTATCTCATCTAAAGTTAACCCGTTAGTGTTCCAGAAAGACCTGTGGCCCTCAGAAAAATGCATTTGCCAAGTCAATTACTGTAAATATACGGGTGTCATGTGGAATGGCCGTGAGTAAGGTTGTAGCATCGGGGGCAATAGGTACCACTTTATCGTTAATAGCCCTTAAACCTTGGACCAATCTATATTCATTATCCTTCTTTGGGACTGGGTTTATCGGGGTATTATAGGGGGAAACCACTGGGCACAGAATTCCTTTATCAAGGAACTCCTCTATCATAGATTTGATATCCTCCATCTTTTCCTTTGATAATTGTTACTGTTTTATGTATACCGGGGTAGTGTAGGGTTTTAACCTAGCCTTGTATAGGGTAAATTTAATCAACCTGACATCTAGTTTAGAAGATGCCCACACTGAGGGTGAATTTGTTTCAAGAATTCACCAGGTTTTAAATCCAGCCAATCAGAGACAAGCTGTTTTACCAATAAAGAAAATTGAGGCTGCATATTACCTATGCAAGTCTGGACCTTTAAAGAGCCCATCGCATTTTCTGACTCCATTCCAGCCTCTTCCTTCCAACATTTATAAAAGTGTTTAACAAGTTCAACCAATGTTTCCTTCTGATTTTGTTTGCAAGCTAATGCAATTGACATACTTTGCTTATCTTTCCATACTCATACACATTTCTACAGATAATTCTTCCCATATACCTGCCCTTTTAACAGGATTATTTAATGAATAACCTTTCGAGGTATCATTATCGATTTCACTAATGGTTTTAACTTTTTCCCAGTCCCATCCCGATTCAGTGTCATGATCTAATAGAGCATCTATAATAATACGTATGTCTGTTTGTGTCATGTTTTGTCCTTCTAACATGCGCTTTAAATATTGTATGCATGCGGACTAGTGCTATCTGGGGTTAGGTGCTCCCTTAGTAATTTTGCGCAACTCGCTAGGTGTTAAATGTTTAATTATGAGTTGATCACCTACAGTAAGAAAAGGCATCTGACAAGATACCTCATCA
This sequence comes from Bombina bombina, assembly GCF_027579735.1. Taxonomy (NCBI): domain Eukaryota; kingdom Metazoa; phylum Chordata; class Amphibia; order Anura; family Bombinatoridae; genus Bombina; species Bombina bombina. The sequence goes on along the minus strand of NC_069504.1, from coordinate 312,048,191 downwards.
TCTTCCTTTTTTATTTTAATATCCCTTCTCTTTCTTTCAGTGTTGATTTCTTCAAATTTTCTAAACTCATCGTTGTTTAGAAAATGAGTGAGGTGAGTGGTGTTCTACATAGGGGAGGGGATGGTATGGGAAGGGGAGGGGGAGGGAGGGTTGGTGTAGAGAAACCGGAGGGTATTGTACCACTCAAATAATTTTGCCTTGACCAGAGGGATGCTACTGTGATAGTTTGTAGTTCATCATCTATTGGAGCAGCTAGACTAGGGTACAATTTGTTATATGATAGTAATGATGGCTGTACCTGAGGTGGGGCTGAAGGGTTTAAATACACTATTTGTCTTTGCTTGTTCTTGTTCCCATTTTTCCCTTTTTTACCAATATTTGCCAATATGGGGCAACTGCCAACCAATTTTCACCACCCTTCTTCATATATGCCATATCCCAGCCGGGATCACCCTTATACCAAGGAAATGCCTCTTCATCACCTAGACACAACCCCTTTACAATATTCATATGAAATTTATTATTCTCCCCATCTCTAGGGAATGGATCAGAGCTTCTCATGGCCTCCGTCCATCCCGCTATGTTGTCTACCCAGGGAACAACAAATGTGTATTTCTCGGGTGACACCCTTCTCACATAATCTTTACAAGCCTCCCCTGGTCTAGGTGGTGGAAAATCTTTGGACTGGGATTTGCCCATTCTCAACTCTCAACTTATCGTATATGCAACAATACTTATTTCATACGTAACAATGCAATATCAACAACAAGTTAGTTATCTATCCTTTTGCAAAAATACTAACTATCTGGCCCGGCTGTACTGAACCGTGAAGGTCCGACAAAATCCCATAACCAGATATTGGGCTGAATGCTTAATTGTGCAAAAGGGTAAACTTTTATAACATTTAATCTATCTTCTGTTCGGTAACCACTGGCTTTCGATTTTACTCAGTGCGTCTTAAAACATCATCTAAGATTTATAACTTTATTCTATACATTACGTATAAAAAGATTAATACAAAAATCAACTTTATGAAAAATAAGACAGTAAATGTTAAGTATACAGTATTAGAGATTAACATATAAGCAATACATCTATCAGGCAACTCAGTAAACATAAAAGAATGACACACCACATTAACACAAAAAACGCCTGAATTCTGGTTACCAGTCTCCCAGTCAGTACCCAATATTTTCCTATGTTTCTACGCAAGAAACTTTTAAATACTTAAAAAAAACAGGTCTTACCGCAAGACCAAGTCTACCTTAGACTATAATTCAAAATTCTTCCCCTAAATTTAAGTAGGATGGGATATTTGTGGATCCCGGAATAAGTGAAGGGATTATGTATATAAAAACAACACCGTTGCACTTACCTCACGGGGTCACGTATCCCATCCCACCGCTGCCACCATGTAGTAGGGGTAATTCCCGGCTGGGGGTCCCTGACTGGGAGTGGGTTGGCACCTTCTTTCAGCAGAGCCCTGGGGACCACCAAGAAACAGAATAAACGCAGACACAGGGTAGTTTCTCAGTAGTTCCATTTATTTGCAGTAACACAATAATCTTTATAGTTCAGAAAAGGAGAAGTAATGGCGGATAGCCTATATATGGTTATATCATATTTGATTATCATATTTGCTTGTCAGCAGTGCATAATATGTCATTGTCAGCAGTACATAATTTGTGTCTCTTTAAGCAGTACATAATTCGTATATTTGCCAGCAGTACATAATATCTCTCTTTGTCAGCAGTACATAATATCATCTGGCAGCATAGACAATATGGATAACAAAGTAGATATGTAAAGTGTTAGCTATTAGAACCTGTAACGTTACCTTGTAACACAGTATAGTAATATATCACAACACAGTAACCCTGTATATATTCCTACATTCCCCTCTTTGATCACGCACGTGATCACGATGGGTGAGGGAGGGACCTCATAGTTTCATAGTATTGGTCCTGAGTGTCACAAATGACACCCTTAATTCGTCGTCTGAGAGAGCAGGATAGATATAAGTTATAGATAGTTAACATAAATAAAACGAGGACAATAGCAGTCATAGGGTAAAAAGCACTTTGTAGCATGCTAGTACCAGTGGTAGACCATCCGGTCAGGGAATCATACCAATGATGAGCAAGGTCATGTTGTATCTGTATGAGACCAAAAGGAGTTTATTAGCAACAACATTGGTTATAATGTGTCCATGTATAATGTCGTCAGAGTGTTTACGTAAGTGTTCAAAACATTCCTTCTAATAGTGTAGTAAATTATGCAAAACATTAGTGGGAAATAAGTAGTTGTGAATTTCAATGGGGAGTAGTTGGGGTTTATAGAGAATATTAATAGTTTTAGTGGTGGTGGGGGGGGGGGTGAATAATAACTAAAATTGTTCCAGTGGAAAAATGTGATATTATAGACACAACTGGAAAATGGCAAATGATGATCCACGATAGGGATACCAACAGGGAGTGAAGTAACCATGCAAAGAGTCTGGGGTGCTATTTCAAGAAGGAGAGAATGAGAAATGGGGTAGACTGTCCACTTACAGGAGTTGATGATACCTGGCTGCTAGTAAACAGGGCTCAACTATGGGGGATGTATGTCGACAAGCGTAGCCACGGTCAGTAAGAGAACAATGGTCCAGAGACAGGGTACAACTAGGGGATTTGGTGATATATGTACCAACAAGGGTAGGATATCACCAAGAAAGGTTAGTGTACAAAAGGTCATGAGAAAGGTAAGGGAAGGTAAAGTATTTACAGGCCACAGTCAGAGATGTCGGGGTGTAAAGGGTTAAGGATACAAGACAATGATGTGTGGATACAGAGTTATGAATATAAGCATGACAATCAACAGTATCTGGATGATAAGAAATCCACAAATCAGAATCCTGTAATGCAAGTAGCCTGCACAGTTTTTGTGATTTGGGGAGTGTAAGAATGTTTTCTAACCCCAAACGCTGCTGTGACATATACACATATCTCAATCCACACAAGGACCAATATCAAGTGTCATTTAAGGCTCTGGCCACCCCGGACGTGATTGCTAAACTGACATTGTTTAAATAATGGAACATGTGGCCTTCTAATTTTAGACCCTCTGCTTGAGAAGCATATAAGGTAGGAGCCCAATGGCCAATAAGGTTTAGTGACTGAGAAACATCATCCCCGACAGTGGATAACTTATTCCTAATAACCTCACTGTCAATACCATTCAAAACACCAAGTGTTGTACCTGTAGCTCCCAAAAGGGTATCGTACCATTCACGTCTAAAACGGGTGGTGGAGCAGACTGAAACATTGGGTGAGGAGATGTTAATGGTCAAATTTAAAGTCTGCTGGATAGTAGAGTTGTTTTGGCACGTGTGTGGTATAGGAGTTAGTAGTAGAAGGGGAAGGCAGTAACATACAGTCATAGGAAATCCAATGTAAATCATACAGGGGATTATTATTTTGGTCAAAGGGGGGCAAAATAACCCATAAGTAGTTAATGTGGTCCCAGCAGGCCAAGAAACATTAGCAGGGATTGGAAGCAAAGTTAAACTGGTATTTGTAAGGGAGCAAGATGAAATGGCAGATTGGACATTGTGTGAAATGGGGCTGTCAACAGAAATACCTATATTACCAAGGATAGGTGTAATCAAAATGTTACAATTTGTCTGTTGCGTTGTAACCATTAGCTTCTGGGATATAGGATGGAAACATATAGAGTTATTGTTTAGGGGAGAAATGGTTGCCCATTTAAGGGAAGTTTCTTTGGCACGGGAACCATTAAGGTGGATATAGGTCCTGATTCCAGGGCTACATAGGTGTACAGATGTTCTTAGTAGTTTATTTATCCTAGTTAGGTTGTGGGATGGTGCGTGATACAATGGTTTCATGTGTGAACACAAGATAAGTACCCATATTATATTCAATGTGACATTCTGCCCTTCTATCGTGGATACATATGTAGGGGTAGAAATGTTATAAGTAGCTAAATAAAGAAGTGTTGTGTGATATGTAAAGGGTTTGTTAACAAACCAGGGAGGGACGTAGGACAGGAGGTGACGTGTAAAGTTAGTGTAGGAGGTGACTCTTAAACTACATTGTTGTTTATGTGCAGGTTTCACATTAAGTCTTCTAGTCACTTTGTTGTAACAAAGATTCAGATCCTCACCTTCAAGAATGATCATTTCACAGTATGATCCCATAGTACAGTATTTATGTTCCTCACCTACCAACTGATATGAATATGGAGCACTAACTTTACTGGTCCATCCAAACACATCAGCACATTCATCCCCACCATCCCCTTGAAATGTAACCCACCCGTAGTGGGGCAGACAGTGTACCTGTTGACGTTTTATTTGCGGAGTAGCCCTGCGGGTGCGCTGTACAATTTTCCTAGATTCAAAAGATGCTAGAGGTGCATATGGGTGGGGCAACAGATCAGGAAATGAAAGGGGTGCGTCGTTATTTGGAAGTATTACGGTACAGACAGAGGTAAGGTCACCACTAGATTCCCTATAGAACCAACAGGAAAAATAGATTGTGGGAAGAAAAACAAAAGAAAAAATGACAACCAGGAGTAAAACCACCCAACCAGGGCTGTCCCATAAAGGATTCATGACTATAAGGAGGTATATGTTGGGGGGGAAGTGTCAGGATGAGTTTCACAGTCGGGACTAGTGTCAAAGTTAAGCCTGAGTATAGGTGGGACCAAGGGGCAGTAAGTTAGGTGGTGTTCTATATCTTTCTGTAACAGTTCATACAAATTTTTTTAAAAAGCTAATTGTTTACTCAGCTCGTTATTCTGCTGCTCTAAGCGCTGCTGTGCTTCATGTGCACGTGTAGCACTTGCTAATCTTTTCTCTCTGCTTTTCCTAGCTGCTAGTCTATTACGGGCCCTAGTCTCCTGTCATCTAGCTTCCTCCTCCTCGTCAGTGGTAGCAAGGATCTCGTCACGATGTCTGGGAGTAATGGAAGTAGATTCACGGTTTCCTCTTAACCCAGTTACTGCTAACCCAGTTTCTGCCCACTGCTGTACTACCGCAAGGGGACACTTGTACAGAGTAAAGAAGAGGGAAACAATGATTAATCTCAGTGGGTGCCGATATATGTGGAAGAAGAAGGGGGGCTCCTCCTGTATTGAAGGGGGGGTGATTCCCCTTCTATTGGAGGAGGAGGAGGAGGAGGAGTGGATATAGGTTCAGGTTTTATAGGAGTGAGACTCAATAAGCTACACAAATGCCTTTACTTCCTATAAAGGAGTGTCTGTGTAGTGTATTTGTGCTAGGTAAAGGGTGCTGAAACAATGTCCACACTGTTCATCAGCCGGTTGTCTGGCGATATGGTAGCTGGTTTGGTCTTCGGGGTGTTATCAATGTTCTCTATCACCCAAGGTGCACACACTACCATAGAAAGATCTGGTGTTGGGGCGGTTGGACTTGGATGCCGAGTATGGGGTTCTGGAATACCGTCCGTTGTCTGTGTCTTTATGACAGTGTTGATTTTCAGAAGATAAATGTGCAGGCTTAGGAGCAGCAAGTGGACCCTTGTAGGAGGGCTTTTCAGAGATAATTTTAATATTGCAGCTACAAGATTAATTTACATTTATTCCCCTTTTACTGTCCCTTTAGTGAAAATAAATACAAAACATCACTTTTAAGTAATTGACTCCCCACCAATTGCTGTATCACGTCTGGCCCCCAGCCCTGATTTGAGATAACTTATGTACCTTCTCTAAAGCACTGCAGTGGGTTGGGGTTACTGTCTCGGAATGTGTAGTGTTACCTAGGGTTTTGAGAGGTTCTCAGGTGTTCAGCCTAGTCTCACAGATACGGAGGGGTTGCTAAGCAACTTCTATAAAGTATGCATTATTCTCACAATCCATCATATTTTGTTTCTACTTTGCATGTGAGTTACGTTCTGTCCATTTGTTAAAAAATGTAAATCTTGACATTTCATGTGCTTCATGGTAGAGACGGTGTTAGGCTGAGTCTGGCCATTTAAAGATAGTGATCTGCTGTTAAGTAAACTACCGGTTACATCATTGAAGTTAAATATCCATTACAGGGAGATTATACCACTCTACACATGTACGGTTGCACTTCAGTCTAGAGCTCAGCTCTTGCCTGATGTAGCCGCATTTGTCTGCATTGTCCCTTTTAAAAGGGACATTCCTGTCAAAATGTATATGCACATTGATGAATTACATCTTTTTACAGAAACATCTTTGCAAAAAAAAAAGTAAAATCTTTTTAAAGTGAAAGACAAGTCCTGGGACTCAACATCTCACTGTTGGCAATCAGTTTTAAAAATGAAACACTAATTCATTTTGAAACTCTCTTATTTAGATAGAACAGAGAATATTTGAATATTGTCTTTATGACTATGACTACACAAAAAGTATGCAGAAGTGGGTTTTTTTTTTTATTTGAAGCATACATTTTTTTTATTTAGAAATGGAAGTTAACATATATTTTGCATATCCATTAAAGAAAAACAAATCTATAAAAAAATTATTCTTGTTGCTTGTGGTTATAATATAAGTAATGTAAGTGCTATCAATAAATGTGTTGAATAGGTGGTGGATTCAATATATTTCTTTTTTATATTGATCAAGCAAGATAAACTAGTAACTGGTGCATATTTGTAGTGAAGAAATTGTGCACATGAGTTTGACTTCCTCCTTAAAGGGACAGTATACACTAATTTTCATTTAACTGCATGTAATAGACACTACTATAAATAATAATATGCACAGATACTGATCTAAAAATACAGTATAAAACAGTTTAAAAACTTACTTAGAAGCTCCCAGTTTAACACTGTTGAAAATGTTAGCTGGAACACCCACTGCAAGTGGTTCTATAGCCCAAATTTGGGGCATGGTTAGGAGTCTGAAAATCAGCTCAATGTTATTTAAAAATAAGCAAAACTATACATTTTGTTTTTAAAACAAAAAGCTGTATAGGCTATATAAATGGATCATCTACAAAACATTTATGCAAAGAAAAATCTAGTGTACAATGTCCCTTTAAGCATTATGGATTTGTGAATGGCAAACATAGCTGAAGCATGTTAGCTTGTCCTACACACACATGCTGTCCCCAAATGGAAATGTGGGTTCTCATATAATTGCAGGTGTGTAGTTGCAGCCTTTTTTTCTGTGCTTCTTCCTCAGATTAATAACCTATTATGTACATAATCTGCAGGCTTGGTTCTCTGCCAAACTCTTGTTAAGAATCATAGCTACAAAGGAGAGACTGCTAATAATGGTGGGGATAGACAGCTGGACCAAAGGGAAAAGAGACTGCCAGGGTGAAATGTTGAGAGAGGGGAGTAGGAACGGCAGACGGCCAGGAGTTGAAGAGAATAAAAGCTAGGGAAAGGGGTGCAGAGATTACATCCAAATTGTATCCAGCTCCTCCTAATCGCTTATGAACAATGTGATATTTTGCTGCTAGAAGCCAAACATCCCATTCAATTCAATGAGCAATCTTAGAATATATCAGTGCAGCTCACCTCTAGAAACGGTGTAGCAGCACTCTATAAAAATAAGTAATTGCCTGAGCTCCTTTGCATTAGGGGATGCTACGGAAATGAAATGCAGACAATAGCATATCTAGTAGGAACATATGTGAATATTTGTGCTGAAATTTGTTGAAAGCATATGATCAAAATAATAAAAATAAAAAAAAATTATATTTTACAGTGACAAGCGAGTTGGAAAGATTTTTACCAAGTCATCAAGCTTTACTGATTACGTCAGATGGTCTCTAAGAAAACTTGGACAAGATGATTCAAAGGTCAGTGCAATCTCATAATGTGAGATGTCATTTAATTGTAATTCAATCTCTGCGTGACTTGTCTTCAGCTTGCAGACTAAAGTAAAGGATCTGTACTGGTTTTACAATTTACATTTTATTTCATGTACACCACATTTTTTATTATGTGTTTGAAAAGGGAAAATACAAGTGTCCAAGACTTGGAGACACTTTCTTACTCAGAAGCTCAGAGTATTGTGTGCTGTGGAAAATAAACCGTAATTTTAATTTTTATTAAATGGATAGTAAATACATTGTAATTACAATATATGTTTGCTGTCTTAACATACTAGGTAAGAGTGAAACCCTTTTAAATGTATTAATACCTTGTTTTATGCAGTTGTTTTCTTTAGCCAGTTTTTTTATTGATTTATTTTGAGAACCCAGTCAGGACTTTTTACTGCAATAGTTAGAGCTAGCCACTCATTGTGTTGGCAACACTCCCAATTGTTTTGTAGTTACCTGATAATCTCTGCTGGAGCCATTTTGGGACAGATTTGTGGCAGGGTTAGGTCTGTGGCGCTTGCCATGTGCATTTTCAATTCCTAGAATTAAAAAACTCTTAGATAAATTGCAAGAAATGGTACACAATTAATAAACATATATTGCAATGTTGCTTTACTATGCATACTAAAGCATTCTATAATACAACCCCAAATTGTCCCTTTAAAGGAACCATCTAATATAAGAATGTTTTAATCCGTTTAATCACAGAATATTTGTATTACTGATCCTAGCTTACTATTTTTTTAACTCCCACAACATGGATCAACATTCCACTCAGGAGCAGCAAACATCAGTATAAGCCATCCAGTGGAATGCCCAGCTGTATTAAAACATGTAGTTTTTGCATAAGAATATTCCTTTAGTTTCATATTATTTTGCACACTTTTCTTCAGGATTCTGGGTAAACTGTAAATTTCACACCTTTCCCTAGATACAGCTATTGATTAAGCTCATAGACACTTTTAGATCTAATAACAGCTATTCACAATATTGATGTCTTAAGAATGATAATCCGATTTCTATTACAAACCTAAAATTAATCAAAGGAAGAAGATTTTTCAAACATTGATTTTACCTTGTCAAGTTTACATGAGGTTTTTATTATTGTTTTTTATGTTTTGTTTTGTTTTAATTGGGCTGTTACTGACATACACTTAAAGTTCTGGCACAAATTCATTTTCCAGTTTACTAATTAATTCATAATCAAATAGATTACGAGTTTTGCTTTATGAGTGAAAAAGCATCGTTATGCTTCATAACGATGCTTTTTTTTCTAACGCCGCTATTACAAGTCTTGTCAGAATAGGTGTACCGAACACCTTTTTGGCCGTCACACAACTTCAGTACCACACTTTTAAAAAAGCCATTTTTCAATGGGATTCCCATAGCGCCGGTATTACGAGTTTGCCTGGGAGGCCAAAAAGTGAGCAGTACACCCTATACTGACAAGATCCGTAAACACTAAATTGCACAAAATAAAAAGCGGAAATATTAAAAAATAAAAACGAATTACTCCTAATCTAATAGCCCTATCAAAATAATAAAGCCCCCCCAAAATATAAAAAACCCTAGCCTACACTAAACTGCTGCTTAAAAGGGCCTTTTGCGGAGCATTTCCCCAAAGAAATCAACTCTTTTACCTGTAAAAAAAATTACAAACAACCCCCCAACAGTAAAACCCACCACCCACACAACCAAACCACCCAAATAAAAACCCTGAAAAGGGCATTTGGCGGGGCATTTAGCTCTTTTACATTGCCAAAACCCTAAGCTAAAAATAAAACCCACCCAATAAGCCCTTAAAAAAAAAACAGACAATCAACTTACAGTTTTCGAAGATCGGACATCCATCCTCATCCAGGCGGCAGAAGTCCTCATCAAAGCTGGCAGACGTCTTCATCCAAGCGGCAGAAGTCTTCAGCCAGACGGCATCTTCTATCTTCATCCATCCGGCGCAGAGCGGGTCCATCTTCAAGACATCCGGTGCAGAGCATCCTCTTCTTCCGATCGTCGCTGGAAAATGAAGTTTCCCTTTAAGTGACGTCATCCAAGATGGGGCCCTTACATTCCGATTGGCTGATAGAATTCTATCAGCCATTAGGAATTAAAGGGCAAAAAATCCTATTGGCTGATCCAAACAGCCAATAGGATTGAGCTTTAATCCTATTGGTTGATCCAATCAGCCAATAGGATTGAGCTTGCATTCTGTTGGCTGATTGAAATAGCCAATAGAATGCAAGCTCAATCCTATTATTTAGGTGACGGCGATGTTAAGGGTGGCAGATTAGGGGTTAATAACATTTTGTAGGTTGCAGCGACGTCGGGCTCGGCAGATTAGGGGTGTTTAGACGTGGTTTTTATGTTAGGGTGTTAGGTTTAAACATAACTTTTTCTTTCTCCATAGACATCAATGAGGCTGCGTTACGGAGCTTTTGTTTCCGCAATTGCAGGTGTTAGGCTTTTTTTTTTTGCTGGCTCTCTCCATTGATGTCTATGGTTAAATCGTGCACAAGCACGTCAAAGCAGCGCTTTGATTTGGGTGAGGTATGGAGCTCAACGCCACCATATCGCCCGCGCAAGCCTGCTTTTTACAAACTTGTAATAGCAGCGCTATAGGGAGGTGAAATACCGCCACTTTTGTGGCGGTCGTTAATTTTCCTATAGAGCTCAAAACTCGTAATCTAGCTAATTGTTAATCACTTGTGTGAGAAAAGTTGTAAAATAATGGAAATATAAATTAGATAAAACCATATAAACAATTTAACCAACAGATGTTCCCTAGAAATTTCTACAAAACCGTTAATTCATACACTGGGGATCTGAGGATAGGATAGGACAGGACTTGTGTCTCAATAGATCATATTCATAACTATAGCTCTTAAAACAGTTTTTTAAATTTCCCAACTTTATGCATGATTGTTTTCTGTTTACTTGTAATAATTGTTTTGTGTTTTTAAAATAATAAGAATAAACTGGAATATTATTTTTTCTTTTTAAACAAAATGAAGAATGCTTGAGAAAGTATTTCTATGTTGTTTCCACTGTCCCCTATCATGAGTATCAAACTAAAGCTAAATAATAGCAGCTGGTGCTTTGTCACGGAACACTGGATGGAATCTTTGGCATAGACAAATACTTAACACAATATATGACATTGATACTCTTCATACCAGGACAAATGCAAATACCTATCACATTTACATATTGTAGATACCTTTTATATTTATTGATATTTTGTCAGCACTGTTTATTTAACACAATACCTAAAGTCTCTTCACATTATTTACCATGATACCATCCCGTTGTATTAATAAAGTTATGATTTTTACTGAGGAACCTTTAAAGAGATTAAAGTATAACAAGCGATTTACATACAAAATAAATGTTTAAACAAAACTGTAATTTATAGTAGTAAAATATGCAATGAATTGAAGACTGAGACACACCCCTTTTAAAGCTTCTTGAACATTGTTTATTTTATTTCCTTTGCTTTGACTAATTAGGGACAAATCTAAATATATTCTTGCACATGTCAACATATCACTGTGCATTATGTAGTTGTGTCAGAGTTTTGCATTCCACAGAACGTTCTCCAGACAATTTTCAGAGTTAAAGGGTCATGATACCCAATTTTTTTCTTTCATGATTTAGAAAGAGCATTTCATTTTAAACAACTTTCTAATTTACGTCTATGATCTAATTTGCTTCATTCTCTTGATATCACCTGCTGAAAAGCATATCTAGATATGCTCAGTAGCTGCTGATTGGTTGCTGCACATAAAGGCCTTGTGTGATTGGCTCACACATGTACATTGCTATTTCTTCAACAGATGATATCTAAAGAATTGAGCAAATTAGATAATAGAAGTAAATTGGAAAGTTGTTTAAAATTGCATGCCCTATTTGAATCATGAAAGTTTAATTTTGACTAGACTGTCCCTTTAAATTACTGTATAAGCAGCAAAAACAAATAATGAAAGTGTATTGCAAAGTTTCTTAATTTTATGAGCAATAAAATTACCAAACCATGCATTATTTTTATTACTTTTTGCTTACTATTTTTTAGCATTCCTTTTTTGTTTGTAGTTTTACTGAGTTCACATTCTACAGTTGTCAAAACCTGATTATATGGGCTTGTAAAAAAATAAATATACAGTATATATATATAAATCTTATTTGGTGGAGTGTGTTTTGCAAACTGTTTTGAGTTTTTGTCCTTAAACCATGACAATCGTGTTATAGACTGGCCTGGCAAATACACACACTTTATAGTTCCCATGAATGCTCCTTTTGACCTCCGGAATCATTTTTACAGATTCACAGCACATAAAGCATCTCTGGGAAACAATGTTTTTTGTAGCTAAGCAAATTCCAAAATGTACCAATAAATATGGGCAATAGATCAAACATAATATAATTGATAGAGTTTATTCTATTGTGTCTGCCAAAATAGATCTAGTCAAACATTTGTTTTCCTGTGGGATTTGTATGAGGTATGTTCATTAAAGAGTAGTACCTATAGAAGCAATACTAGAAAGTTGTTACAATAAAAAAAGTCTTCCTGTACTTAGTAATGGGCTCCAGATCATATTAAAGCAGTTTAAGGGTGTGGTCTAGGGTATATACAATGGAAACTATATAATAGCAAAAGTATGGCATCATTTATTACATATAATTATGTGTTTGTGAGCCGGTGCTTTCTTTTTGTGTCACACTTGCTAAATTAGTAATCTATAGATGTGAAATCCATTCTTTACTAGAAGCTATGTGGAAGGTGTATGTAGCGTGTGTTGGACACCTCGTTATGAAAGCGTCCTGTGAATACCTTTAGGTATCTGGTATTTGAGGAGTAACAGGTGCGCAGACTATACAGAATTTCATAATAGTTTTCATATTACTTTATGCATTAACAAAAAAGTGAAGCTCTAAAGGAGCATGCAACGGTGGAATAAAACTGCTCTAACCCAGAGGTAACCATCTTTCTTCTTGCTTTAAAATGTCATTAGTGTACTTTTAATTTTATGTAACTTTCCTGATTTCTGTTTGTTAGGACTATTCATTTAATATAGTGATACAACACAATTATGAGAAGTGAGATATAACACACAATAAACAGTTTAGGATATGTTTGCTTCATTATTTGGTTTAAGCCCCCCAGTGTGCCCAATCATCCTGATTCACTGCTGTAAGCTGATGGCAGATCAAGGTAAAGTTTAACAAGTTCAAGTTTTGAAATGATTTATAAATATATAGTCAAATGCTTGCCATTTGCAGTTATGTGCTGGCTAATAAGCACCTATGTATATGGCTGTAAGCAGGCTATTAACTCTTATGTATATGACTGTATGTAGACTGATTAGTTGCTTTGCATACGGCTGTAAGCAGTCTATTAACTCTTATGTATTTGACTGTATGCAGACTGATTAGTTGCTTTGCATATGGCTGTAAGCAGGCTATTAACTCTTATGTATATGACTGTATGTAGACTGATTAGTTGCTTTGCATATGGCTGTAAGCAGTCTATTAACTCTTATGTATTTGACTGTATGCAGACTGATTAGTTGCTTTGCATATGGCTGTAAGCAGGCTATTAACTCTTATGTATCTGACTGTATGTAGACTGATTAGTTGCTTTGCATACGGCTGTAAGCAGTCTATTAACTCTTATGTATCTGACTTTATGCAGACTGATTAGTTGTTTTGCATATGGCTGTAAGCAGTCTATTAACTCTTCTATATATGACTGTATGTAGACTGATTAGTTGTTTTGCATATGGCTGTAAGCAGTCTATTAACTCTTATATATATGACTGTATGTAGACTGATTAGTTGTTTTGAATATGGCTGTAAGCAGTCTATTAACTCTTATGTATCTGACTTTATGCAGACTGATTAGTTGTTTCACATATGGCTGTAAGCAGGCTGATCAGCTGTCATGTATATGGCTGTACACAGGTCAATTAGCTATACAATCTACTAAAGGTAAATATAAAATCTCCAATTTAAAACCGTTAGTTGTAAGAAATATTTAACAGTGATTTAAATATTTGCAAAGTGTTATTTTAGTGTAGAGCTGTTTATCTCCTTTCATTGTTCTTTAAATATCTAATTTTCAATCGGCTAGATTACGAGTTTTGCGTTATGAGCGGCGGGGTGCTAACTTGCAAGTTATTGTCACCGCTCAACTCCCTACAGCGCTGGTATTACAGGTTTACATAAACCCGGCGTTAGCAGGCAATATTGCAGCGTAAAGCAAAATTGAGCTCCATACCGCACTCCAATACCAGCGCTGCGGTGAGCTGGTTTTACATCAATGGGGAGAGCCGGCTGAAAAAAAGCCTAACTCCTGCAATAAAGGAGCGCAAAGTTCCGTAACGCAGCCCCATTGATTCCTATGGGGAAACAAAATTTATGTTTACACCTAACACCCTAACATAAACCCCGAGTTTAAACACCCCTTATCTGCCGCCCCCGACATCGCCGCCACCTACATTATACTTATTAACCCCTAATCTGCTGCCCCCGACATCGCCGCCACCTACCTACACTTATTAACCCCTAATCTTCCGCCTCCAATGTCGCCGCCACCTACATTACACTTATTAACCCCAATCTGCCGCCCACCTACACTTATTAACCCCTATTTCTCTTGTAAGGTGTATCCAGTCCACGGGTTCATCCTTTACTTGTGGGATATTCTCCTTCTTAACAGGAAATGGCAAAGAGAGCACACAGCAGAGCTGTCCATATAGGTCCCCCTCTAGCTCCACCCCCCAGTCATTCTCTTTGCCGGCTCTAAGCAATAGGGTCCCTCTCGGAAGGATAAAGTGAATGTGGTGTTAGATTTGTAGTTTTTGTTCTACAAAGCAACAGTTTGTTATTTTAAATGGTACCGGTGTGTACTATTTACTCTCTAGCAGACAAGAGATGAAGATTTCTGCAGGGAGGAAAATGATTTTAGCATGTTGTAACTAAAATCCACTGCTGTTCCCACACAGGACTGAGTAGTACAAGAAAACTTCAGTTGGGGGGAACGGTTTGCAGGTTAGGCTGCAATAAGGTATGTTCAGTCATTTATTTCTAGACAAGACTGGGATAATGCTAGAAAAGGACTGATAAGATCCCCATGAGGGAAGGGTAAGCTTTATTCAGAGACTAAGTATGGAATTGCAAGCTTACATAACAGGGCTAATTTATGCTGGTTGACACTATTTTATGGCAAACGGTTTTTACTAATAAATATCGGGGGGGGTTTTAGACACTTTGAAGGTTCCTTTGGGTTTCTTTCAGGGGTTGTTACCCACATGGCTATTATTAAAACACTTAGGAGTGTTTCTTTAGGCCTCACAGCACTGGAGTAAGGTGGGAGGGGCCTAATTTTGCGCCTCAGATGCGCAGTTAGATTGACTAGATCTTCAGGCTGTTTTCACATGGAGGGTCCTGCTGCAGTTTGAGGGCCTATAAGAAGCTTTTTCCCATAAATCTGGTCCCTAAGGGCAGGTAGGGCCACAGCAGTGCTGTGGCAAGGTGCTGAAGTTGGTTTAACCGGTTGTTAGCTTGCTATTGATCCAGTTTGGGCATTAAGGGGTTAATCGTTTTTCTTGCTAGTTGTGCAATCTTACCAATGCTTTAGGTACATACTGTGAAAATTTTGAAAAGTTTGCTGCATTTTTCACTGTTTTGGAAAATTGTGTTCCTTTTTTATCTCTTAAAGGCACAGTAACGTTTTTTGCAAAGTGTGTTTTTACTTGATTAAAGTGATTTCTAAGCCTGTTTGTCTTACTACTAGTCTGTTAAACATGTCTGACACTAAGGAAAATCCTTGTTCAATGTGTTTAGAAGCCATGGTGGAACCCCCTCTCAGAATGTGTCCCACTTGTACTGATATGTCTATACACTTTAAAGACCATATTGTTGCACTTAAAAATGTGGCCCAAGATGATTCTCAGACAGAAGGTAATGAGGTTAGCCCGTTAACCTCTCCCCAAGTGTCACAACCAGTTACGCCCGCTCAAGCGACGCCTAGCACCTCTACTGCGTCTAACTCTTTTACCTTGCAAGACTTGGCGGCAGTTATGGATAATACCCTCTCAGTGTTTTTATCTAAACTGCCCGTGTTACCTGCAAAGCGTGATAGCTCTGTTTTAAGAACAGATTCTGAGCATTCTGACGCTTTGGTAGCCGTATCCGATATACACTCATAACGCTCTGAAATGGGGGCGAGGGATGTGCTGTCTGAGGGAGAAATTTCCGATTCGGGAAAGGTTGCTCCTCAGACAGACTCAGATACATTGGCTTTTAAATTTAAACTAGATCACCTCCGATTATTGCTCAGGGAGGTATTAGTTACTGTAGATGACTGTGACCCTTTGGTGGTTCCAGAGAAATTGTGTAAAATGGACAAGTACCTAGAAGTTCCTGTTTACACTGATGTGTTCCCGGTCCCTAAGAGGATTTTGGATATAGTAACTAGGGAGTGGGATAGACCAGGTATTCCGTTTGTTCCCCCTCCTGTTTTTAAGAAAATGTTCCCCATATCTGACTCCACCCGGGACTCATGGCAGACGGTCCCTAAGGTGGAGGGGGCTGTTTCTTCACTTGCTAAACGCACAACCATACCAATTGAGGACAGTTGTGCTTTTAAAGACCCTATGGATAAAAAATTAGAGGGTTTATTTAAGAAAATTTTTGTTCATCAAGGTTTTCTTCTCCAACCTATAGCGTGCATTGTTCCTGTAACTACTGCAGCTGCTTTCTGGTTTGAGGCGCTGGAAGATGCGCTCCAGACGGAGACCTCATATGAGGACATTATGGACAGAATTAAAGCTCTTAAGCTGGCTAATTCTTTTATCACAGATGCCGCTTTCCAACTAGCTAAGTTAGCGGCAAAGAATTCAGGTTTCGCCATTTTGGCGCGCAGGGCGCTATGGCTAAAGTCCTGGTCGGCCGATGTGTCGTCATAATCCAAACTACTGAACATTCCTTTCAAAGGAAAGACCCTTTTCGGGCCTGAATTGAAAGAAATTATCTCAGAAATCACTGGGGGAAAAGGCCATGCTCTCCCTCAGGACAAGTCCTTTAAGACAAAGAACAAACAAAATAATTTTCGTTCCTTTCGAAATTTCAGGAGCGGTCTCGCTTCATCCTCCCCTGCTGCAAAGCAAGAGGGTAACACTTCACAACCCAGGGCAGCCTGGAAACCTTACCAGGGCTGGGACAAGGGTAAACAGGCCAAGAAGCCTGCAGCTGCCTCCAAGACAGCATGAAGGGGTAGCCCCCGATCCGGGACCGGATCTATTAGGGGGCAGACTCTCTCTCTTCGCTCAGGCCTGGGCAAGAGACGTACACGATCCTTGGGCCCTAGAGATTGTATCCCAGGGATATCTTCTAAAATTCAAGGACTCCTCTCCAAGGGGAAGGTTCCACATTTCTCGTCTGTCCTCAGACCAGACAAAGAAAGAGGCGTTCTTACGCTGTGTAGAAGACCTACATACAATGGGAGTGATCCACCCAGTTCCAATTGTGGAACAAGTGCTGGGTTTTTACTCAAACCTGTTTGTGGTTCCCAAAAAGAAGGAACTTTCAGACCAATCCTGGATCTCAAAATTCTAAACAAATTCCTCAGAGTCCCATCATTCAAGATGGAGACCATTCGGACAATCTTACCAATGATCCAGGAGGGTCAATATATGACTACTGTGAATCTAAAGGATGCGTATCTGCACATTCCTATCCACAAAGATCATCACCAGTTTCTCAGGTTCGCTTTTCTGGACAAGCATTATCAGTTTGTGGCTCTTCCTTTCGGGTTGGCCACTGCTCCCAGAATGGTCCCCCCTGGCAGTTCTAAGACCGCGGGGCATAGCAGTGGTGCCTTATCTAGACGACATCTTAATTCAGGCGTCGACTTTCCAAAGAGCCAAGTCTCACACGGAAATTGTATTTGCCTTTCTGAAGTCTCACGGGTGGAAGGTGAACTCCATCCGGAGGTATTTGCCCAGCTGACTCAGCTATGGGGCACTCCAGAATTGGATCTGATGGCGTCCCGTCAGAACACCAAACTTCCTCTTTATGGGTCCAGGTCCCGGGATCCCCAGGCGGTGTTGATAGATGCTCTAGCAGCGCCTTGGTCCTTCAATCTGGCCTATGTGTTTCCACCGTTTCCTCTCCTCCCTCGTCTGGTTGCCAGAATCAAGCAGGAGAGGGCGTTGGTGATTCTAATAGCGCCTGCGTGGCCACGCAGGACCTGGTATGCAGACCTAGTGGACATGTCATCCGTTCCACCATGGACTCTGCCAATGAGGCAGGACCTTCTACTTCAAGTTCCTTTCAAACATCCAAATCTATTTTCTCTGCGTCTGACTGCTTGGAGATTGAACGCCTAATTCTATCAAAGCGTGGTTTCTCTGAGTCGGTTATCGATACCCTGATTCAGGCTAGAAAGCCTGTCACCAGGAAAATCTACCATAAGATTTGGCGAAAATATCTTTGTTGGTGCGAATCCAAGGGTTACTCATGGAGTAAGATTAGGATTCCCAGGATATTGTCTTTTCCCCAAGATGGATTGGAGAAAGGATTGTCAGCTAGTTCCTTAAAAGGACAGATATCTGCTTTGTCTATTCTTTTACACAAACGTCTGGCAGAGGTGCCAGACGTTCAAGCGTTTACTCAGGCTCTAGTCAGAATCAAGCCTGTTTATAGACCTGTGGCTCCGCCATGGAGTCTGAATTTAGTTCTTTCAGTTCTGCAAGGGGTTCCGTTTGAACCTTTACATTCCATAGATATTAAGCTTTTATCTTGGAAAGTTTTGTTTTTGGTAGCTATCTCTTCTGCTCGAAGAGTTTCAGTTATCTGCTTTACAGTGTGATTCACCTTACTTGGTGTTCCATGCAGATAAGGTAGTTTTGTGTACCAAACCCGGTTTTCTTCCTAAGGTTGTGTCTAATAAGAATATTACCAGGAAATTGTTGTTCCTTCTCTGTGTCCTAATCCTTCTTCGAAGAAGGAACGTCTGTTACACAATCTTGATGTGGTTCGTGCTTTAAAGTTCTATTTACAAGCAACTAAAGATTTCAGACAAACAACTTCATTGTTTGTTATCTATTCTGGTAAGAGGAGAGGTCAGAAGGTGATTGTTACCTCTCTTTCCTTTTGGCTGAAAAGCATCATCCTTCTGGCCTATGAGACTGCTGGCCAGCAGCCTCCTGAAACAATTACTGCTCATTCTTACTTTGCATACTTTTTCCAAATTCGATAATTTTGCTTCTTCGGAGGCTATTTTTGGGAGAAAGGTTTTTCAAGCAGTGGTGCCTTCCGTTTAAGGTACCTGTCTTGTTCCCTCCCTTCATCCGTGTCCTAAAGCTTTGGTATTGGTATCCCACAAGTAAAGGATGAACCCGTGGACTGGATACACCTTACAAGAGAAAACAGAATTTATGCTTACCTGATAAATTACTTTCTCTTGTGGTGTATCCAGTCCACGGCCCGCCCTGGCTATTAGTCAGGTAGATTTTTAGTTTAAACTACAGTCACCACTGCACCCTATGGTTTCTCCTTTTTCTTCCTAACCTTCGGTCGAATGACTGGGGGGTGGAGCTAGAGGGGGAGCTATATGGACAGCTATGCTCTCTTTGCCACTTCCTGTTAGGAAGGAGAATATCCCACAAGTAAAGGATGAACCCGTGGACTGGATACACCACAAGAGAAAGTAATTTATCAGGTAAGCATAAATTCTGTTTTTGCCGCCGCTAACATCGCCGCCACCTACCTACACTTATTAACCCCTAATCTGCCGCCGCTAGCATTGCCGCCACCTACCTACATTTATTAACCCCTAATCTTCCGCCCCCAACGTCGCCGCCACTATACTAAAGTTA
The DNA here is from genome assembly GCF_027579735.1 of Bombina bombina. Classification (NCBI taxonomy): domain Eukaryota; kingdom Metazoa; phylum Chordata; class Amphibia; order Anura; family Bombinatoridae; genus Bombina; species Bombina bombina. Next base: position 312,028,493 of record NC_069504.1, on the reverse strand, counting down.
TTAACCCCTAACCCCCACTAACTTTAATGTAATTAAAATAAATCTAAATAAAACCTACTATTAATAACTAAATAATTCCTATTTAAAACTAAATACTTACCTATAAAATAAACCCTAAACTAGCTACAATATAACTAATAGTTACATTGTAGCTATCTTGGGTTTTATTTTTATTTCACAGCTAAGTTTGTATTTATTTTAACTAGGTAGACTAGTTAGTAAATAGTTATTATCTATTTACTAACTACCTAGCTAAAATAAATACAAATTTACTTGTAAAATAAAACCTAACCTGTCTTACACTAACACCTAACCTTACACTACAATTAAATAAATTACATAAATTAGATACAATTAACTAAATTACAAAAAAAAAACCACTAAATTACACAAAATAAAAAATAAATTATCAGATATTTAAACTAATTACACCTAATCTAATAGCCCTCTCAAAATAAAAAGCCCTGTTTGTAGTTTTTTTTTACAGGTAAAAGAGACGATTTCTTTGGGGCAATGCCCCGCAAAAGGCCCTTTTAAGGGCCATTGGCAGTTTAGTTTAGGCTAGGGTTTTTTTTATTTGGGTGGGGGGCTTTTTTAATTTTGATAGGGCTATTAGATTAGGTGTAATTAGTTTAAATATCTGATAATTTATTTTTTATTTTGTGTAATTTAGTGGGGGGGGTTGTAATTTAGTTAATTGTATTTAATTTATGTAATTTATTTAATTGTAGTGTAAGGTTAAGTGGGTAAATTTGTATTTATTTTAGCTAGGTAGTTAGTAAATAGTTAATAACTATTTGCTAACTAGTCTACCTAGTTAAAATAAATACAAACTTAGCTGAGAAATAAAAATAAAACCTAAGATAGCTACAATGAACTATTAGTTATATTGTAGCTAGGTTAGGGTTTATTTTATAGGTGAATTATTTAGTTATTAATAGTAGGTTTTATTTAGATTTGTTTTAATTACATTAAAGTTAGTGGGTGTTAGGGTTAGGGGTTAATAACTTAAGTATAGTGGCGGCGACGTTGGGGGCGGAAGATTAGGGGTTAATAACAGTAATGTAGGTTGCGGCAATGTTAGGGACAGCAGATTAGGGGTTAATAAAATTTAACTAGTGTTTGTGATGCGGGAGTGCAGCGATTTAGGGGTTAATATGTTTATTATAGTGGTGGCGATGTCCGGAGCAGCAGATTAGGGGTTAATAATTTTATTTTAGTGTTTGTGATGCGGGAGGGCCTCGGTTTAGGGGTTAATTGGTAGTTTATGGGTGTTAGTGTACTTTTTAGCACTTTAGTTATGAGTTTTATGTTACAGATTTGTAGCGTAAAACCCATAACTACTGACTTTCAGTTTACGGTATGGATCTTGACGTTATTGGCTGTACCGCTCAATTTTGGGCCTCCCAGGCAAACTCGTAATACCGACGCTATAGAAGTCCCATTGAAAAGGACTTTTTGAAAGCTGCGGTAGTTAGGCTGCGTTACAGCCAAAAAAGTGTGCGGTGCAGAAATACCTGCAAGACTCGTAATACCAGCGGTAGTGAAAAAGCAGCGCTGTGAGGCTTTTTCAGCCATAACGCAAAACTTGTAATCTAGCCGATTGTTCTTTAAATATTTGTTGGCTTTTGTACTCGGTATATACACACAATTGTACTATAAAGGTTATGTAAGCTCCAGTACTGTGATTCTTTGTTATGTTTATGATTTATGTTGTTAATATGAGCATAAACGAGCTGCTCAATTTAATTACCAAATAGCTGACATACCAACCACTTACACAGCACAATACAGAACAAATCACATCAATAACTCATTCAAATGTGTCAGAGCTTCTAAATAATCTCCCACCTGCTGATGCACAATTTGTTATTAAGTTTGTTGAGTTCATTGCAGAATTCTGAGTTAACTTATTCTGTAAAAACAGAAGCTGAATAAAATAAATGTATTTAATTAACTTGCTCCTATTTTGGAAGAAATCATTCAAACTTTTAACAAAGGACTTAAAACTGATGGTTAACTACAGTTACTACACATCATGCTATTGATGTTCCTCCTGGGCCTGTAGCTCTCTTCAAAACTATTCTCTTATTTTAACCATTCAAAAGTGCATCTTCACACTGGACACCTTCATCTCAGAATTTAAAGGGATGGTTTACGCTGAATTTTTCTCCCCTTTAATTTGTTCACAATAATCCATTTTACCTGACTGAGTGTATTACATTGTTTACAAGTAGCTCTTTTCGCCTTATTTTGACCTTTGAAATAGCTGGTTTAGCCAGTGGTATCCCAACCTATACTGAAACTTTCTTTACTTAAAGGGACACTGAACCCAATTTTTTTCTTTTGTGATTCAGATAGAGCATGCAATTTTAAGCAACTTTCTAATTTACTCCTATTATTAAATTTTCTTCATTCTCTTGGTATCTTTTTTTGAAAAGCAAGAATAACATTTTATAAGGCCGGACCATTTTTGGTTTACAACCTTGGTTGTCCTTGCTGATTGGACAGTACCAATAAACAAGTGCTGTCCAGGGTTCTAAACAAAAAATTGTCTGGCTCCTTAGCTTAGATGTCTTCTTTTTCAAATAAAGATAGCACGAGAACGAATATAAATTGATAATAGGAGTAAATTAGAAAGTTGCTTAAAATTACATGCTCTATTTGAATTTACAAAAGAAATATTGGGGTTCAGTGTCCCTTTAAAGGGACATTATACACTAGATTTTTCTTTGCATAAATGTTTTTTAGATTATCCATTTATATAGCCCATACAGTTAAAAAAAAAAATAGTTTTGCTTATTTTTACATAACATTGCTCTGATTTTCAGACTCTTAACCAAGCCCTAAAGTTTTAGGAGAATACTTACGTATACCTACTCCAGCTTGCTCTTGTTTGTGTAAAGAGTCTTTTCATATGCGGGGGGAGGTGGGGGGGTGTCTGATATTTCCCACTTGCAGTGGGTGTTCCAGTAACCTTTTTAACAGTGCTAAACTGGGAGCTTCTAAGTAAGTTTTTAAACGGTTGTATACTGGATTTTTATATCAGTATCTGTGCATATTATTCTTTATAGAAGTGTCTATTATATGCAGTTATATGAAAATTGGTGTATACTGTCCCTTTAAGTACATGCTATAAAAAAACCTGTGTAAACATAGCCAGCAGAAGAGATTACACTTCCAGTAGGAGGTAGACAAGAAAAGCATTAAAATGTAAGATAAGGAAGCATTTACGTGTACAGGGAAGTGATACCAAAAAGTGATTTGATTTCCATTCAATTTCAACCCATTTTGATGGGTTGTGGTGTCAAAGATCAAAACCACATAATTTATATGCATAATGAAACCTAAAGAAGCAATTTCTCATACATTTTATACTCTGCAGCTGGTATAACAAGTCATTGGAAACAAGTTTAGGGAAAAACAATTTTGTGTCACAGGTCCCTGTCAGGATAAATATTCTACTGTCAGACCTGGAACTGCTGCTGGACAACAGATGGGACCTCTCCTGGCTATCAGTGTCCTCCAATAGTTTGTTGCCTATCGTGTAGACTCAAGGACAAACATACATCTACACATCTTACTCTCCAGACACATATGGGGGTATTTTGGAATACAATCTCACTATGAATAGGATTATTATGACAGCTGTATGTTTTGGGAGCAGTGTTAGACCTAAGTCCCTAGCCACATGGCTAGTAGCCTAATCTTAGGGACTCGCATATACTATATGCTCCTCATTGACTAGTGCCAGAGCAGGAGCTGGTATATTTGCGAATACATATGCTTTTATCCCTTTTTTACTATGGGGCTGATAAGAGCTGAGTTTTGTCTGTAACGGCAAGGAACTCTGCTTGATAGCACTATTTCTTAGTTGCCTGATGGCTAGTGCCTGTCTCGTTACACCTTTCTCTCTCACAGACCATTGGTCCTCATTAGAGATGAGGAATATGTGTATTTACACTTTGGGTTTAAAATATATGCCCGTTTTTTATAGGGTTTATATTCTTTGCCTGACAAGGGAATAATTGGCATGAAACCTTTTTTCCCCTACATTTCTTTATTTAATGTGTTCTGTAGTTGGTTTTCTCTCCGGATGGTAGGAGACTGCTGGGTCTCTCTACAGATCAGGTCTCTTTGGAGCTCAACTGTGCAACTCTGCAAATAAATTTTTAGGGACCTGGGTACTTCCTAACATCTAGGTTATCTCATATGGCTCTCCACCTTCTGTTACTAAGGGGATAGAATGACACCGCTCCCTCATGAGTTTTTACACTTTATTCTTACTTGTCTAATGGCGGTCCTGCAACAGTTAGGGTTAACCTTTTTTTGCCTCCACAGGACCGCTTTGGCGTGCTCCGCTCACTTTGTTGGGGGCTTATTTGCTCAATTAGATATGGGGCCTTTGTTGCGTCCGATGAAGGACCGCAGTGGCGGTGGTTCCTTTCAATTCAGTGAGGCGTTTCTAGGGCCAAAATCTGGGATCCTTATCTAAGGTAGTTACTACCCTCATCATCAACCAGGAGAATGTGGTTCCATCTTTTTGTCCCAATAAATCTTTTTCCTGGGAGAGGTTGTTTCATATTTGGACGTGGTCAGAGCGTTTGAGTTCTACCTTTACGCTTTAAGGATTTTCGTCAGTCATCTTCCTTGTTTGTCCTATTTCTGGTAGGTGCAAGAAGCGTCTCATCTGTTTCTCTTTCTTTTTACTACAAAGCCTGATTGCAGGTCTTGCTCAACTTTGGGCCAGCAGCCTCCATCCCGAATTATGACACATTCTACCCATATGGTGTCTTCTTCTTGAGTCCTCAAGAGTGAGGCTTCAATTGATAGGATTTGCGTGGCTGCTACATAGTCTTCCTTATATTCTTTCTCACAATTCTTCAGATGTTTTTGCCTCAGCGGAGGCATCTTTTGGGAAAAGGGTTCTACATTCGGTGGTGCCTAGTTTTTAGGTCTGCCTTCCCTAACATTCGTGGGAATTTTTTTTTATAATTTATGTATCTCTCCAGCACTCAGGGAAGTATCCAGCATGTATATTTTGCAATACATATTCTGTTTTGTTCAATGGTCTAACTAGCTCCGTTTGAACATTGTTGGGGAGAGAAATAATTACAGGAATCTATTTCTTGAAAAAAGGATTTTAGTTGGGAATTAGGAGGTTGTTGGAGCATGTATTGTTCCATTGTACATTGTAATAAAATATTATTTTTAAGAGAGGCAAATTTTGGCGGGTAAGTCGATTTCCAGTTTTTTAGTATTAAGTTCCTGACTACTAATATGATTGTATTGATCAGTTCATAATTCTTATGGTGTTCAGAGTACTTAACTAAGAAGAATAATTGATGTTCTGCAATCTCTTCTTTTATCTTCACTATTTCTTTAACCCAATAATTAATCCGAGACCACAGTTGTGAGATCTTAGGACACTTCCAGAAATAATGGACCACGTCTGCTATATCTGCTTTACATATAGGGCATGTTTGCTTAACTTTATTCCACTTATTTAACAAATTAATTGTTATGTAGGCTTTGTTTATTAATTTTAAATGTGATTCACGCCAACTAGTAAGGACCCATGCTCTGTTTATTAATTTTAGACTATCTTGTATCCATATACCTTCTATGTTCCTATAATCTTTATGCCATTTCGCCTTAATATCTTCTATTTGTTTACTGTCTGACTGTGTGTTAATTTATATAAATTAGATATAGAATATATCGCTGCTTTATACAGCTTTATACTCCCGCCTAACTCTCGACTTGACCAATCAGAATTAAATTGTGTTATGCGACTATTAATAAAGTGTCTAATTTGCAAGAAAGCAAAAAAATCATTTTTATGTAGCCCAAATTGGTTTGCTATATTTTGAAAGGTATTAACCATTAGATCCGGAGTTAATTGTTTTATGTATATTAATCCTTTGCTCTAACAATGTTTAAAAACAGCTTGAGAGGTGCCTGGTTTAAACTCTGGATTACCCAATATTGTTAAAAATTCTGTACAAAACGGGTTTATCTTAATTCCTATTGCATATTTTTGCCATGCTGTCACTATATTTATAAAGGAGCTACATTTCTTAATCCTTTTGGGGATTTTGTTTTTCAGACAATGTAATATAGCTTTGAGATCATAGGGGGCCATCAACTTAGTTTCACACTGTAAAAATGTAGTATACTCCTCAGTGATCCAATCTATTACTATTTTTAAAAGTGTAGCGTAGTTATATTGTTTGATATTAGGGAGTGCTAACCCTCCTGCCTCCTTGGAGTACATTAGTTTATTCATAAAAATTCTAACTTTCTTATTTCCCCAAATAAATTTGGTTGAATCTAATAATATCCTTTTGTTTTAGGAGTATAGGCATATTTTGTAGCAAGTACAATACTTTAGGAAACATAATCGTGTTTATGAGCGTTACTCGTGGAATCAGTCTTATTGAAAGCTTCCCCCAATCCTCCAATTTCCCTTTACACTCTCTAAAGATTTTTGGGAAGTTTAAATCATACCAGTCTGCTGATAGTATAATTCCCAAATTTTTGTATCTGCTTCACCTCTTTAAAGGGATGGTTTGCTAAGAGGTTTGGGCAATGACTCTTTTAAATTGCCTAGGTAGATTAAGAGATCATCAGCATACAGTGACATTTTAAAACTTTGTCCACCTACTAATAATCCCTTTAAATCTTGCCTTAATAATATAGCCAAAGGTTCTATTGACAAGTTAAAGAGTAAGGGTGATAGAGGGCACCCTTGTCTTGTTCCTCTGTATAATGTAAAGCTATGCATTATGGCTCCATTAATTATTATTGCCGATCTTGGTTCGCTGTATATAAGAGAAATATATCTGGTAAAGTTACCATAGAAACCATATTCCCCTAATGAGGTAATTTAATACTCCCAATTAATACGATCAAACGCTTTTTCAGCGTCTATTGATATCGCCACATCCAGCATGTCGCCCCCTTGTCTATTCTTTTTTTTTTCTTTTTCTTCCAGAAAGACTCAATGATTAACATAGTTTTGTAAATATTTTTGACTGGATTTCTACCAGGCATATAAAGCCTGTCTGATTCTCCTGTATTAGAGAGTTTAAATTTGGTTTTAGCCGGTTGGCAATAATCGAATCTAATAATTTATAGTCAAAATTCAATAACAATATTGGTCTATATGATGCAGTCTTTTCTGGGTTTTTCGCCTCCTTCAATATTAGGGTGATATTGGATGCAGCAAAATTCTTGGAGCATCTATTCCCTTCACAGTAATAGTTATTAAATAATTTATATAATGTTGGGGTGATTTGTTCAATTAACATTCTATAAAACTCTACTGGGAGTGTATCAGGGCCTGGAGCTTTGTTTTTTTAGCCATTCTTATTCCTTCTAGAATTTCTTCTATTGTTATTGGATAATTTAACTGCTCTATTATCGTGTTAATTTAGGTGTTCTTACTTTGGTCCAGAACGCTTTTTGGGCTTCTAAATCCGGTGTTTCTACTGCGTACAGGTTCAGGAAAAAAGTCTAGAAAGGCCTTATTTATATCCTTACTATATTTATATCTATTGGGTCCACATTTAACTGCTGTAATATAAGTATTGGCCCTGTTTTTTATGATCTTAGCTAAGTATTTTGCTGATCTACCGGTAAAACCCCCATATCTTGCTTTTAGGCATTTCTCTTCCTGTATCAAATTTTGCTTTAAAAAGATATCTCGTTGTGCTTTCATATTCATATACCTATCCCAGTTACTTTTGGATTGCTGTGACCAATAAGCATTATAACTATTTTTAACACTATTTGATAGTTGTATGTCACATTGTTTATATTTTTTTCTTCACCCAATATAGATACCATTTAATTTTCCCCCGAAGCACTGCTTTCCCAGTTTCCCAGTATATCTCCACTTTATCCCTGTATGCAGAGTTGAATTTATTAAACCATTTAAGCTTCAACCAAGTCTGAAATTTTGGGCTGTTAGATAAATACTTAAGGAAATAATAACTGTTAGGTTGGGGCCTTTGTCCCTTTCTAAGCCTAATTTGTAAGGATATAATAGTATTATCCGATATGAGGATATCTTGGATATCGGCTTCTATATCAGATCCAACCATATTATCAGAAATTAAGAACATGTCAATACGTGACATTGCCTGGTCTCCTTCTGAGATACAGGTAAAGGTTTTTGCATCTGGGTTCTGTATACGCCAGATATCATAGACCCCCACCTTATTACAAAAATTACTTAGAATACGATTTTTCCTTTCACATCTTTTGGGGGTTCCCAAAACGTAATATCCATTAGATTAGGCCCATATACATTACATATTACATCCTGGTTTTCCTCTATTTCTAAATAAATAATCTGGTAACTGGCTTCTGGTTCTAATATTTTATCTTTAATGCTAGGTTTTATTTGACCCATTTGTTTAATTATAAGTTTCTTTTTGATTGGTGAGGTGATCTCGCCCACATTCCATGAGATTATCTTCAAAGCATCTTTCCCCATATCCCTACTGACTTATAAAAAGGGTAGAGGAAAAAAGAAAAGACCCCACCATCCCCCCTATTCCTCTCTAACTCTTTATCAAGACGACTTATATTTAACAACTAGACTTTTCCCCATGTATTCCTTACTCACACACTACTTGTTTTATATGAATCTTGCTTACTCAGCTCCTACTCTACTCCTTTCTCTCTACAGAAATCTCGGGCCTCTTGTGCATTATTTAGTATTTTATCCTCACCCTCATATTTCACTATCAGTTTTGCCGGGTATACCATCCTTACATCTAGATTGGCTTTAATCAATTTTGAACAATAGGGTGACATTTATCTCCTTTTAGCTGAAGTGTCTGCGGAGAAATCTTGAAAAATAAGAATTTTGCTCTGTTCTGTGATTACGGGATTTATTTTTTAATAAATTTTTAAGAAAGTTATTTTATCCTGATAGTTTAAAAATGTTGAGACAATTGGTCTCCCTCTAGGGGAGCCATCTGCATTTCTGCATTCCGGGCCTATACGATGGATTCTTTCGATTAGGAATCCTTGTGAGGGTACTCGTATCTGTAAAGCTTTAGGGAGTTGAATTGTGATAAACTGCATTAACTTCTGATTTTTCCAGGCTCTCAGGCAAGCCTATAATTCTCAAGTTATTCCTCCTTGAACGGTCTTCCAGGTCTTCTATTCAAGTTTTTAACAGTTCTAATCTCTTATCAACAAGTATATTATTCTGTTCTATCGTATAAGATCTATCCTCTTGATCTGATATCCTGTCTTCCATTTTCCCTATTCTGGAGGAAAATTGTTTTATTTCGTTAGACAAACTACTTATTTCCTGCTTGATCTCATTTTTGAGAGTATCGAACTGTGGTAACATCATTTGTGATATCTGCTGTACAATTTCATTTACCCCTGCACTCGGGATATTAACTTCCAATAATTGTCCCTGTGTGATAACCTCTAAGTCTGTGTTTTTAGGATTTTTCTTCTCCCTGTGTTTGGGAGGCATGGCAGGTGAATTGCTTTGACTGGAGGCTATAATCTTTCCATGTGAAAAAAAAGAGGAAAGAGGAAAACAAAAAAGTGGGGGGGGGGACCAGGTGTAGTAAAAGTGAAGGGGGTGTGAGACAAAAAAAAAAACAAAAAACCTCTGTTATCACAATACTATTATTCTAGGACTCGAGACAAGGCTCCCAGTTGAAATTGTTATTGGTAGTTAAGTGACTAACCAAGGAGCTCAACTATCATTATGTAGTTTATCCTCAATTCCCTTCTTGGCAGCGACAGTCCACAAAAACCGCACTGATTTTGTGTTGTGGCAGCAGTCTTGGCACCTTAATACCTCTTTTATCTCTCTACTTTTCCTTATCCTCGGCTTGAACTACTTAGAGAGTAGAGAAAGTTAGTTTCAATGTTTTCTCTTTGCCTCTTCCTGGTGGCCAGGTGAAGTATTTCGCATAGTTATGCATGTTTTCATGGACTCTCACTGCCAAGAAGGAAATTAATTTATCAGGTAAACATAAATTATATTTTTACAGAATACTGTCCTTCACTAACTTGCCCACTCTAACTAGCTAATTTTAGCTATCACTCTGTTTATGCAGCACTAGAGCCTTTGTTAATTTATTTACCTATGAAAACTATATTTATTATATTATTTATTATTTAATTTATTTATATTTGGGGGGGGGGGCATAAAAAGAGCTTCCTTTACATGACGGTTTCTACTAACTATTTATTCTTAGAATTAGTAAATTATTGTAAAATTATTTTTTAAAAAATTACAAAAAGATTAATTAGCATGTTCTACAAAAACCTGTAGTTTTCTAGCTAAGGCATTGTCTGATTCAGCTAAGACCAATCATATATATATATATTATTTTTTATTATTTTAAAGTCTTAATTTTCAGCTATGTCTATAATGATGTAATGGGGTAACTCTCTTTTGGTATAGCAGAACTGCCCAAATTCTCAAAATGAACCCCCAAAACTATATATATTTTTAAATTTAAACAACCCAAAGTATTGATCTAGGCCCATTTTGGTATATTTCATTCCAGCATTTCACTCCAAAATGTCATTATATAAAAAAGTTCACTTTTTCACAATATTTGGGTTTCAAACTAAATTTATTTACACACAACTATTGCAGTCATAAGACAAATAGTTGTAAACGTTTTTCTAGGATGCCCTTTGCTCAGATATGGCGGACATGCATGGCTTTACTTTTGATTTCGATGGCCGCTAATTACAGCTGCGCACCACACCGCTGAAACAAAACTGTGTAGTGCCAAATTTGCTTGGGTAGTACCCTGGACAGCTAACCATGGATGGCCTTTAGCTTGATAAAGCGAACAGTCATTTAAAATAGCTGAGTTTGCCTCTTGACTATAGAAAATTTATGTAATCTAGTGGTAGCAGCAGTGGGGGGTAGAAGAAATGCCCCAATCCATTTGAAAGAAGTGTCCCTGCACTTCTTTTGAATACAAAACAAAACCTTTCAACTGCTTGCCTGAGTACATGTTCTTATTTGCTAAATTGACCTGTTCAAGGTGCATTTTTTATTTCCCCACAATATTCCTTTAACTAATATTTTAAGCACATCCCCCAACTTTGCAACCTGACTAAGATATCTGAAAGCAAAAATCTTGGCCGCACAGGAATATGGCTGCATAAAAAGATAGCTCCGGAGCCCTAAGTCTAAATGCCGACTAACACGGGTACTAATCCCACTAAATTTAGCTCAAAACAACTGTGACAACTTGCGGAAAGCACACTTCCCTTACTACCACATAAACTGAGAGGCTGGAGGCTACGGATCACGACCTAACAATGCTAGAAATTAGCTGCGCAATAAGGCCTACACGCATAGAACGCACGGATCCCCACCGGAGCTGCATTACACCGAAGACCCAGAGAGAAGGGACTGTCCGACCGGAGAGGTACATAGTATCTGCGGAAATCTGGTCAGAGACCTCTCGGTCCCCTACTACAAAAGGCTCTGCACAGACATCAGACCCGCCGCAAAATCGATGATACACGATAAGGTGAGAGGGGGGGAAAAGCTTTACTGGGCCCAAAGCAGGCAGCTGATTTGAAAGGGTACTAGGAACGGGCTTAACTCCGGGGTTACTACAGAAGGACAATGTACCTAATTTAATACTACAACCCCTCTAAGTGACCGGGGGACAATCCCCAAACATATTACAGGCCTACAAATAACCTGATATAGCCCCTGAAACCGAGCTTGATCTGCCATACTTGCAAGGAGATATATTTTTCCCACGCAACATTTGTAGAGGACTACTGTATACAGGGTACCCGAGTGAGCTCCTAGACTAGGGTCCTTGCTGAACTGACATTACATTACCCCATACATACCCACAAGGCAACAGTGAGCTTCACACGGGCAAACCTAGCCTACCAACTAAAGCACTCACAGGGCTCATGCCGATAAGGATGCCAAATAAAAAAACACCTAAAACATCTAAGGACTGCAAATTATCCACAATGAACAACTTCCTAAGACTGGTAGAACCTGGCATACCACCCCCCACGGACCCTCACCCCCTGCATTGCCAAACAGAAGAATCTCTGCCTTATAGGGAAAGTTCAGATTCCATATAGAATACAAAAAAGAAGAAGGCGCCAACATAGTGTGAATCTATATTAAAAGTTGTTCACTCCCCACACATGAATTGTACTTACAAAAAGTAAAGCACTTGAGAAGTGCTACAACGGCTTTCTGGAGCATTAACAGCTGTCCAGGTAGCTGGTCTCTCGTAGTCAAAATGTGCTCCTAGTGCTGCGTACGATCTGCAGCAATTGTGCAGCTTGAGCCCTTTCACCTGCTCCTTTCTCTCGTTGTGTTCGTAATAAGAGAGATGCCTAAACCAGGTAGGCTGGTAGCTATGATCGGGTGCCAAGTACTTGATAGTAACGAATCCTGAACAAATAATATCACTCAGCCGTGATAAAGATATAGTTAAAAACAAATGTTTATTGCATAAACATGTATCACAACGCGTTTCCCGGTCTACCTTGACCGCTTCCTCAGGTAGGGACCGGGAAACGCGTTGTGATACATGTTTATGCAATAAACATTTGTAGCTATGATCGGGTGCCAAGTACTTGATTGTAACGAATCCTGAACAAATAATATCACTCAGCCGTGATAAAGATATAGTTAAAAACAAATGTTTATTGCATAAACATGTATCACAACGCGTTTCCCGGTCTACCTTGACCGCTTCCTCAGGTAGGGACCGGGAAACGCGTTGTGATACATGTTTATGCAATAAACATTTGCTTTTAACTATATCTTTATCACGGCTGAGTGATATTATTTGTTCAGGATTCGTTACTATCAAGTACTTGGCACCCGATCATAGCTACCAGCCTACCTGGTTTAGGCATCTCTCTTATTACGAACACAACGAGAGAAAGGAGCAGGTGAAAGGGCTCAAGCTGCACAATTGCTGCAGATCGTACGCAGCACTAGGAGCACATTTTGACTACGAGAGACCAGCTACCTGGACAGCTGTTAATGCTCCAGAAAGCCGTTGTAGCACTTCTCAAGTGCTTTACTTTTTGTAAGTACAATTCATGTGTGGGGAGTGAACAACTTTTAATATAGATTCACACTATGTTGGCGCCTTCTTCTTTTTTGTATTCTATACAGATTTGCCACGTTTGATTTGCCTTCAACTTTTGGAAGAAGTCTTTGCCGCCATACCATCATTATTCGAACTTTGGACTTTTGGGTTCACACACCTGAGTTTTTGATTGATTGACATTATTGTTTGTGAGTTTACCTCACACCACCCAGCGTGTGGGAAGTTTATTGTTGTGTTTTTGCATTTGCATATGTTTATCTGCACATATTCTTTTGCACATACATGTTCTTTATACTAATTATAACAGCATCACTTTAGATTTTTGTTGGTTTTTAGGCGCTACTGATTTTACACATTTTGGGTATTAAAAGTTCAGATTCCATGCAACATGTTACCAAAGGTGACCTTAAATATTTTGCATCCAAAGATGACATTAGAGAAGCCATGCAGGAAGTAAAAGACTTATTTGGCGAATTTAAAAAAGACATCACAGCTCTTGAGCAAAGAATTACGCACCTAGAGGATAAGCAAGAGTCCCAACAAACGGACCTACAAACACAAGCAGATAATATACAGGTCCATGCCGACATGTTACATAACCTCATGGACAGAATGGAGGACCTAGAAAATAGGAGCCACCGGAATAACTTGAGAATCCGCGGTATCCCAGAATCCATTTTGCCAACAGCCTTGACGGGTTACCTACAGAGCCTCTTCCGAACGGCTAAAGAAACACCGTCATCCCCAGATGTCCCCATAGAAAGAGCGCATCGGGCTCTGCGCCCGAGACCACCAACGAAAGCACCACCTCGGGATGTGATAGTGAGATTGCTCTCTTTCCGGGACAAAGAGGAAATTTTAAAGGGATCAAGGAACAAGATTCCCCTTACACATGCTGGGCTAGAGGTACAAATATTCTCTGATATCTGCCCAGCCACTCTGCAAAAAAGACGGGACTTAAAATTTGTCACGATGGCCCTTAGAGAGAACAACATCCCCTATAGATGGGGGTTCCCAACCTGCATCATAGCCACAAAAGACAACATATCTACAGTACTCCGGTCATTTTCGGACCTCCCAACATTCAACAAAAACCTAAAGATTCAGCTACCGGCGTCACTAGCCCACCTGCAAGAAAACCCCACAATGGCTAGAGCTGCAACTCCGCAGAACCCAACTTGAAGTAGATCTTGTGGAACCTGTTCATTCATACCAATCAGGTGAACTTACCAGGCCGGATGGCACTGGTTAAACAGGGGGTCTCTCCCTGGTTGATGTGGGTCTTCTTGAGAAGCTGGTGGGGTAAGACTCTCCAATGCCCCTAAGCCTACAGACTAATCTTACCGTTCTGCAGTTAAGTGTTTGAGGAATAAATGTTATTTTTAGTTTAGTATGTTAGACTTTACATTTTGTTTTTAAGTGTACAAAAGATACCATTCCCACACTATTTAATTCTAACAAAACATGCAACAACTTTATAATAAGACCAACCCTAACTACAATCCACAATAAATCAAAGGAAAGCAATAACTACACAAAACCTACCACCTTTCTTCATATCAATTAAACGTACTCAAACACATAGCTTAGACCCTAGACCCACATCATACTATAGCTATACAATCACCCACCTCAACACCTTACAGACTGCCGCAACTAAAATTACAGTCACAAACAAGTAAGTACCCACCAAACACACAACGCGAATCAAAATGTATATATCTAAGGCATTAGACTAGGGACACTTCCCCTAGTGATCTTGTTTCATAATATTGTTATTGTTATATTTTGTATTGATTGTTAAACTTTTTGTTCTCACCTTTCAGTCCAGATAAAGTTCTCTACTCTTTTTCCTCCCATCTTTGTGCACCTTACATAGCCTAGCCCTTTCCTGCCTTCCCTTCCCCTTCTTTTTTCCCTTCTACCCATTCCCTTCCCCTCCCCCCCACCCCTCCCCTTACACAATGTCAAAATATAAAAAACACTCTCAACCCCGCGGGATTGAGCTGATCACGATCAACACCTCAATAGCCCCGGCAAAAGGTCTATAATACTCAATGACGTACAAAGGATGGGGGGGGGCATGATCTTCCTTCAGGAGACACATTTTAAAAAGGGCCATGAACCCAAGTGGTTCCAAAAGCACTATTCACAGGCTTATTTTGCGTCAGGCTCAACCAAAAAAGCAGGTGTGGGTATTTTGCTCCACGCAAAAATCTCATTTAGTCCCACACACATAGAAAGAGACCCTGAAGGGCGATATATCATTACTGTGGGCCTCCTATACAACAGACCTATTACATTGGCTAATATATATTCTCCTAACACAGCGCAGGCTTCCTTCCTCAACAAAGTGTCACAAAAGATACTAGAACTTCAAAAAGGTGTTCTATTCATGGGAGGGGATTTTAATGTTCCCATGAACCCCGCTCTGGACACTTCCAGTGGCTACTCCAGCACCTCCCCTAAGACACTTAAACAGATAAACCGCCTTATGAAAGACCTGGTGGTTCACGATGTTTGGCGTATAACTAATCCAAATAGCAAGGATTATACTTTCTACTCACATCCCCATAATTTGTACACCAGAATAGACTACATCTTCACAGACACCACAGGCCTAACCACAGTAACAGATAGTGCTATACATAACATTACATGGTAGGACCATGCCCCTGTCACCTGCACACTCCTCTGGCCATGCCCCTGTCACCTGCACACTCCTCTGGCCGGAAGCTCCCATCTCAGCTCATATGTGGTGATTAGACGACACCCTGTTAGATAACCCCATTAACATTACTGATCTTACTACCTCACTCCAGGAATACTTCCACCACAATTTGACAGAGTGCATTCCCCTGACTACCATATGGGAGGCCCACAAGTGTGTGATCCGTGGGCACCTTATTAAGATAAGAGCTAGACACAACAGACTTAATAGAGAAAAACTACAAAACTTAGTGACTTTGTTATCACAACTTGAACAGCAACACAAAGACGACCCCACTAATCTTATCACCCAGGCTAACTTAGAACAGACTAAAACTAACCTGCTAGACCACCTGCAAGAATAATATTAAAAAAAAGCACTTCTAACTAAACAAAAATTCTTCGAACAGGGTGATAAGGCGGGTAAAATTGCTCGCTAGAGCTATAGCACGCAGGAAGACTAAGTCATACGTCCACGAGATTAATGACTCAAAGGGCACTGTTCACCGAGACGCGAAAAATATAGCAAATGCCTTTTTGGACTATTATAATACGCTATATAACCTGGCCTCAAGCCCTACAAACACGGCGGGCATCGTGCCACCAGAGAACGACCCCCCCCCCAAATACACAGCTACCTATCAGAAACTACTCTTCCCCAACTTACTGACGAAGACAAAATCTCACTAGACGAGCCCTTCATTCTTACCGAAATACTCAAGACTATAAAAGACTTACCTACGGGTAAAAGCCCAGGCCCTGATGGCCTAAGCCCCAAGTACTATAAAAAATTCTCTAACATATTAGCCCCCCACTTACTAAAGATTTTTAACACAGTACATGATACTGCCACCCTCCCGAGTAGTATGCTAGAAGCACACATTGTTGTACTTCCCAAACCTGGAAAACCTCCTACAAAACCAGAGAATTTCCGACCAATATCCTTATTAAACTCCGATATTAAGATTCTAGCTAAATTAATCGCCAACAGAATTAATAGAATCTTGCCCCAGCTCATTTCTACAGACCAAGTGGGCTTTATTCCAAACAGAGAAGCAAGAGACAACACCCTCAAAGTGTTACAACTGATCTCACATGCAAATATAACATCTACTCCCCTTACTT
Source organism: Bombina bombina (assembly GCF_027579735.1). Taxonomy (NCBI): domain Eukaryota; kingdom Metazoa; phylum Chordata; class Amphibia; order Anura; family Bombinatoridae; genus Bombina; species Bombina bombina. The sequence goes on along the minus strand of NC_069504.1, from coordinate 312,011,547 downwards.
TACTCTCGACAGACGCGGAGAAAGCGTTTGACCGAGTTAATTGGTCATTCATGCTTTCTACCCTTAAAAAATGAACTTCGGCCCCATTCTCATTAAACGAGTGATGTCACTATATTCTTCACCTAACGCTAAGGTTTATGTAAATAGTGTACTGTCGGACCCATTCCACATAACAAACGGAACAAGGCAGGGATGTCCGCTTTCCCCGGTTCTGTTTGCCATTTCTATAGAACCCTTAGCTAATAGGATTAGGGCAAACCCCTCTATCTCTGGAATCAAGATCCATGATACTCAGCACAAGTTGGCAATGTACGCCAACGACATACTCCTCACTCTTACCAATACATTGCACTCCCTGCCAGAAGTCCTAAGAGAAATTAAATTATATAGTAATGTCTCAAATTTTCACTTAAACCTCACTAAGTCGGAACTCCTTAATACTAACGAATCCCGGGAACATTTCAATAAAATATCTAGCACATGCCCATTCAGAATAGTACACAAAGAACTTATATACTTGGGAGTCATCATTAAACCAACTCTGACTGACATTGTAGCCGCCAACTATAAAAAAAATTAAAGAGGATATAATTGCAGACCAATCAGGATGGAGGAAAAAACCCATCTCATGGATGGTTCGGATACACCTGGTTAAGATGAATGTCTTGCCAAGGATTCTGTACATTCAGCAAACGGTCCCCGTCCCCCCATCCTCCTTACATTTACACCATATACAAAAGGCGATGGAGGAGTTTATTTGGCAGGGAATCAAACCTAGAATTAATAAAAACACCTTGTATAGACCCCGAACAACAGGGGGCATTGGCCTCCCTAACCTACACTTATATGGTCAAGCCATCACACTTCAGCGGATCGTGGAGTGGTGCCAGAACTTAACACATAAAGCATGGGTGGGAATTGATGTAGATATACTACAGTGCCACAATGTAGGCTCCCTTGCGTGGCTCCCTCAGAAACACCGCCCCCACAAATATCATCTTACCCATTGATAGGTGAAACTCTCCAAAATTGGGATAAGATATTGGCCACTCTGACTCATATCTCCTCGCCTGTTTCACCTCTAGTTCCTCTCAAGGACAATCCAGATATAAACATACCCCCCATTACGGGAGGAACCAAAAGAGCTCTGCCACTAAACAGACTCTCCCTCTTCGGTGTAACCACAAACAACAAACTAAAATCACAACAGGAACTTAGAGACTGGGACGCTGACCTTTTCTCCTCCTGGTTTCACTGTGCCCAAATCTCTCACTATATTATGACACACAGACACAAAACGTCGATTCTCAGGCAGCCCACACCCTTTGAAACGCTCTGCACTTTAGCCTGTCCGACAAAACATATAATCTCACGCCTGTATAACATGCTTCAGTACAACGGCTTACAAAACCTACCCCCTTATGTACAGAGTTGACACAGGGAGCTGGGGCAGGAATTTGACCTTAAACAATGGCATAAAGTCTTTAATTTGACAAAAAGCTGCTCGGTCTCAGCCAGAACACAAGAGTCACAATATAAGTTCTTGAGCAGGTGGTACTTGACCCCAAAACGAATTAAGAAAATTTACCCTAACTCGTCGGGGAGGTGCTGGAGGGAATGTGGAGGAGAGGGGACCATGCTTCACGTGTGGTGGAACTGCCCCAAATTGACAAATTATTGGCGAGAGGTCTTTGAAGAGATCAACAAAAAACTGAATCTCAATATCTGCCCAAACCCCTCGCTACTACTATATATTGATCTCCCTAAATTCAAAAGCTGGCAAGACAGATCCCTCTTCATTATAATGTTGAATGGAGCAAAATCACTGATACCAAAGGGCTGGAAGTCAGAAAAAGTCCCTACCCTTCTTGAATGGGAACAATGTGTTACCACACAACTACAATTAGAAAGGTATCACTACTTCAAAGTAGGGAAACTAGATGTCCACGAATTGATGAGCCTGACTTGGAAAGATAACCCCCTCTAACATTAGAAGGTAACGCCTAACACTCTGAATACCCTCCCATGTTCGTGCAGTCTAGGAACCCCAGGCCTGGGCGTGGATCTACCCCCCCCCCATCTTATGGTGCTAATACCCCCTTTCCTCTCCCTCCCCCCCCCCTCCTCTCCACTCCTGCCTTCCAATTTCCTACCCCCCCCCACCCTCTCCCCTCTCCTCTCTTAACGATGGAACCCTTTCTTCCTTCCCCTCTCCCTCCTCCTTCCCTCCCCTACTTTCCTATCTTATCTTTCTCTTTCCCCCCCCCCCTTCCCCCCTCTCTACTAAATCTGGACTATAGATCATAACATATCATATCATATAAGAAAATGTTTAAAATTACTGCAAAACAGGTATAAATTGCATCTGCTTTATCAGAGGAGGGGAAAGTCACCCCTACTACTATAAACAAGAGGACACTAATGCACTTTGGAATGCCCCCACAGTAAAATGGACACTAAAGACTATGACTTATAATAGAACTTTCAAGGGACCATTTACTCTATGTCGCACATTGTTATTGTCCTCTGATTCAACTGTAATTTTCTTTTATTGGCATTTGTATCTTTAATTTTCTTTCATCCAATAAAGTTTTGCATTTAAAAAAAAAAAAAAAAAAAAAAAGCTCAAGTGTTTATGTATACGGCTATAAAACTATCACACCTAAATTCAGAGATGATACTTAATTGGTACTGTTGGCCAATCAGCCCTCTCGATTTACACATGCACCCCTATACAATAATTTTGTATTGCCCCCAGTTTTTAACATGGGTGCACTTATAATAATAGAAATTGACAGTTTACACATATTTCTTTAATAGTTAAACAACTAATATAATTTTAGAAAAACACATCCACAGTTTTTTCTTTGAAAACAGAATTATATCTAGCATTTAATTAGAGCTTCATATCCCTTTAAATAGGGGCATGGTGTACTGCTTTCTAACTCACTATACAAGGTTGTACCATTTTAACTTAACGTAAATCATGGTGAATTATTATTAGGTATAAGCTGCATGGAAGATTTATGCTGTATATTATTATTTAGATCAAAAAAACCTAATACTTATAGCTCGCGGGCTAACCCGATACTGCGTAAGACCTACAGTGCTAAAGCCGAAGGTAGTTATGAATATTTTACATTCCAATGTTCTTCACTTAGAAGAAAAAGGTTTTATATATATATATATATACACAGTTCAAGGAAGGGATTCACTGAATAATGAGGCGATCGATTTATACAGTCCTTAGACTAGATGCTTACTCGTGCAGTAAATATCAGCACTGTGAAGTGCTAAATTACTAATCAAAAGCGGTGACAGTCACTGTGCAGATAGCAAAATAACATAACAGAGTCCATAACAGTAGCCTTCAGTTTGCCTGTGATGCTATACTGACATGTATCTTGGACTCTCCTGGATATTTTAACTTTTTGAAGAATAAAGTACTTGTTTTTAACTTGCCCTTGGATCGTTTTTTGTTTCTAATCTCTCTCTCTCTCTCTCTCTCTCTCTCTCTCTCTCTCTCTCTCTCTCTCTCTCTCTATATATATATATATATATATATATATATATATATACACACACACATTATAGCCCTTTCCAAACACTGTGTCATATACCATATACCTTTTAACCCTTATAAATCTTTTTATTAATACAGGTAGCCCTCAGTTTATTCCGGGGTTAGGTTCCAAAAGGAATGGTTGTAAATCGAAATCCAGTTTATAATGTAAGTCAATGGGAAGTGAGGGAGTTAGGTTCCAGGCCCCTCTCAAAATTGACATAACACCTAATACATTATTTTTAAAGCTTTGAAATGAAGACTTTAAATGCGAAACAGCATTATTAACCTAATAAAATAGATTCTATCATCATCAAACTAAGTTTAATAAACAAAAACATTTGCTATACCGCACCTAATAAAATTATCACAAAAACACAGACTGTATCATCATCAATCTGAGTTTAATGAACAAAAACAAAATAATCACACAACATACTGTATCATCATCAAACTAAGTTTAATGAACAAAAATGTTTTTTACTTGCCTTTTTCCTTTGAAAGCTGATCCATTGATCACTTCTGGCTTGCTTGGCTTTGCATGTGTTTGCTGCAACACAAGCAGACAGCTCCACCTACTGACTATTTTAATGTATGCATGTGCTAATGCTTTCAATAGCAGTTAATGCTTTTCAATAGCAGTCACATGACTGAAAAAAGGGCGTTATTCTGAATCGGCGCAAATTGAACCATTGTAAACCGAGGGCCACCTATATTTATATGCATATTTTTTTTATCAGAAATTGTATATATGAGTATAACATTTTATTTTAATGTGTTTTTGATGTGTTTGGTGCACATTTTTTTAACCCTTCGGGGCCGATTTATCAAGTGTCTGGCGGACATGATCCACTGTAGCGAATCATGTCCGGCAGACATCGATAAATGCCGACAGCATACGCTGTTGGCATTTACCATTGCACAAGCAGTTCTAGTTAACGGGTATAAGGCCCCATTCGGGACGCGATAAATCGCCCCCTTACAGTTTACACAAGGTCTTCACTCAAGCTAACCCGATGAGCGCAAAGTTTGCGTTCAAGTGCACCCGTTTACTTTAAACTTGTAATACGAATGCAAGTTACTGCGATCGTGATATTGCTTATTGCGTTCCGTGCTTACAATAGCGTGCCACTTGTAATCAAGCCATTTGATTGGAAAACTAACAGGAAGTGTACACAGCTGGCCTGTGGTATAGAAGCTTACTGTGTGAGAACAAAGACTCCCAACAGCTTTACTGGAGGACAGTGACCTAAGAATATGTATTGTTCTGCACAGGAGCATTAGTTAAAACCTTACAAACTATACTGCATATTAAATGGATATAAAGACTATGGCCTAGATTTAGAGTTTGGCGTTAGCCGTCAAAACCAGCGTTAGAGGCTCCTAACGCTGGTTTTTACCGCCCTCTGGTATTTGGAGCCAGTCATTAAAGGGTCTAATGCTCACTTTGCAGCCGCGACTTTTCCATACCGCAGATCCCCTTACGTCAATTGCGTATCCTATCTTTTCAATGGGATCTTTCTAACGCCGGTATTTAGAGTCGTGGCTGAAGTGAGCGTTAGAAATCTAACGACAAAACTCCAGACGCAGAAAAAAGTCAGTAGTTAAGAGCTTTCTGGGCTAACGCCGGTTCATAAAGCTCCTAACTACTGTGCTCTAAAGTACACTAACACCCATAAACTACCTATGTACACCTAAACCGAGGTCCCCCCACATCGCCGCCACTCTATTAAAAAATTTTAACCCCTAATCTGCCGACCGCACGCCGCTGCCACCTACGTTATCCCTATGAACCCCTAATCTGCTGCCCCTAACCCCGCCGACCCCTATATTATATTTATTAACCCCTAATCTGCCCCCCTCACCGTTGCCTCCACCTGCCTACACTTATTAACCCCTAATCTGCTGAGCGGACCGCACCGCTACTATAATAAAGTTATTAACCCCTAATCTGCCTCACTCCCGCCTCAATAACCCTATAATAAATAGTATTAACCCCTAATCTGCCCTCCCTAACATCGCCGACAGCTAACTTCAAGTATTAACCCCTAATCTGCCGATCGGAGCTCACTGCTACTCTAATAAATTGTTTAACCCCTTAAGCTAATTCTAACCCTAACACGAACACCCCCCTAAGTTAAATATAATTTTTATCTAACTAAATAAATTAAGTCTTATTAAATAAATTATTCCTATTTAAATCTAAATACTTACCTGTAAAATAAATCCTAATATAGCTACAATATAAATTATAATTATATCTTAGCTATTTTAGGATTAATATTTATTTTACAGGCAACTTTGTAATTATTTTAACCAGGTACAATAGCTATTAAATAGTTAACAACTATTTAATAGCTACCTAGTTAAAATAATTACAAAATTACCTGTAAAATAAATCCTAACCTAAGTTACAATTAAACCTAACACTACACTATCAATAAATAAATTAAATAAACTACTTACAATTATCTACAATTAAACCTAACACTACACTATCAATAAATAAATTAAATACAATTCCTACTAATAAATACAATTAAATAAACTAACTAAAGTACAAAAAATAAAAAAGAACTAAGTTACAAAAAATAAAAAAATATTTACAAACATTAGAAAAAATTACAACAATTTTAAACTAATTACACCTACTCTAAGCCCCCTAATAAAATAACAAAGACCCCCAAAATAAAAAAATGCCCTACCCTATTCTAAATTACAAACGTTTAGCTCTTTTACCTTACCAGCCCTTAAAAGGGCCCTTTGCGGGGCATGCCCCAAAGAATTCAGCTCTTTTGCCTGTAAAAAAAAACATACAATACCCCCCCAACATTACAACCCACCACCCACATACCCCTAATCTAACCCAAACCCCCCTTAAATAAACCTAACACTAAGCCCCTGAAGATCTTCCTACCTTGTCTTCACCATGCCAGGTATCACCGATCGTTCCAGGCTCCGAAATCTTCATCCAAGCCCAAGCGGGGGCTAGACATCCATCATCCGACATCTGAAGAAGAAGAGGCTCCAAAGTCTTCATCCTATCCGGGAAGAAGAGTAGATCCGGACCGGCAACCATCTTCTTCCAAGCGGCATCTTCTATCTTCATCCGATGAGGACCGGCTCCATCTTGAAGACCTCCACCGCGGACCCATCTTCTTCTTCCGACGACTTCCCGATGAATGACGGTTCCTTTAAGGGACGTCATCCAAGATGGCGTCCCTCGAATTCCGATTGGCTGATAGGATTCTATCAGCCAATCGGAATTAAGGTAGGAAAATTCTGATTGGCTGATGGAATCAGCCAATCAGAATCAAGTTCAATCCGATTGGCTGATCCGATCAGCCAATCAGATTGAGCTCGCATTCTATTGGCTGATCGGAACGTTTTTGAAGCTGGCCGCGTCCGTAAGCACCGCTGGTATCTATAGTTGCAGTGGCGTTAAATTATGCTCTTCGCTCCCTTTTTGGAGCCTAACGCACTGAAAACCCAGCCATTCTGTGAACTCTAAATACCAGCGTTGTTTAAAAGGTGCGGGGGGGAAAAAGCACGCGTAGCTAACGCACCCCTTTGGCCGCCAAACTCTAAATCTAGCCGTCAGAGTTTGTAATATGTTTAATTTTGCATAGTAAAAACATCTGCAGTATACCTTAATTATTTATTGTGCTCCTTTTTCCTGTAATGCAAACTTCTGGCACATGTGGCCCATATTAAAACTAGAATTTATATCCCATTGTTTTATTCTTCCCCTTATCTAATTGGGAATCACAGCTACTTCTAGGAACTAAGAAGCAATGAACATGAATTTGCCATCTTCACTGAAGTCCATAAGCATATACAAATGGATTAAAGTATAGTATAATTAGATTCCTTTCAATGGATGATTAGAACCAACATGTCCAATTATAATGCTGTAATGCTGAAATATTTAGTTGTCTCTGTGGGAATTAGAACTTGCATGAGTTACATCTAGTGTAAAGTTTGTTTCCTGTATGTGTTTAGACATTTTTTTTCTTCTGATTTATCTAGACTACCATACACTTAATATCTTATTTTAGAATTGCAGTTTATAGTGGGACAAAACTATAGCAAATATTCCAATAGAAAAATAATAAGACTTAGTGAACCTTTGTTGCAAACAGTGAGTACTAAACAAGATGCTTTTCAGTAAAACATTTTTGGCTCACAATGTTCATTGAATCTAAACCATAATGAAAAAAATTTCATTGGGTAGTTAAAACCTCATTTATGACTGGAAAAAAGAAACATACTACTGGTGTTTTATTTGAGATAAGAGTACAGAGTCCAAGTCTCTGTAGAAGAACACATTCATGGTACATTGGATTATTCATGGTTCAGTCTTTTTCTCATGTGACATTGGAAAACGTATGAAATACATTTTATATTGTTATATTCTGCTGCCAAATGAAGTTCAATGAATTTTAAGAGTGATACATTTGGCCTTGTTACTTATAAATGGATTTTATTTTCAATCTTTGAATGATATTGAGAAGGCACTACTATTGAAATATTGCCAGTTGTAGTCCAGTCATTAACCATGGCTTTTTTCATTATTCAACAACAGGTTAAACACTGTGATGTGACATTTTATGGTGAATGCTTTACTTTAAGATTCCATTAATTTCTTGGCTTTTGTGCATTTCAAATTTAAGGGGGGGGGTGGCTGTGCTTTAGAGACACTGAAATCTAGTTCTCAAAAAATAAAATTAGATCTCTTATACTATAAAAAGAGAAGGTAATTATACAAAAAAACTAATAATTACATATAAATATAAATGCAGCTTTCTAACAAAAAAATAAAACCACTTTATAAATTAAAGAGACAGCGCATGAATAGTTAAAAGTTTTAATTAAATATATAAACCATGAGGAGCCGACAGAGATGGCTGCTTCAGTGCATAGCTCTGCGCAAGTATGACTACAAAAGAACCAAAAAATATATAACTATAGAGTGTAATGAGCATGAAAAGTTGATAGACCAACAACTAAATCTGCTAGCTATACGGAGCTTTCAACTCTGAAGATAGTCTTGGGCTACGGTGCAATGACCTGGTCATCGTATGAACTCCCCAGGTATGCAAACATAAAATGGCGGTTTTTGTTTTAACTGCGCCACAACACTTCCAGACACTATGCTGACCTGATGCTGTTATTTGTTCAGAGCTGGACACTACACTTGTATTACCATCTATCAAGCACATAGTAGGGGATGGAGCCTTCCACTTTTCTCACAGTGTTGGCCGATTTATTGGACATCCATCATGCGAGACTCCTAAACTCTATGGATGTAGCACTTGGCTCTTCTCCACAGAATCAGATGGATATCGGACCAGCCTCACCTGAGATAGATACTGTCCCAGAGAGTATTGACAACTACCAGGGGGTACAGTTAAAAGAATCAATGGAGACACTACTAGACACACAGAATAACGCTTCAGAGGTGGCAGCGGGTGTGATGCTCAGCAGTCCGTCTTTCCCTCATACTAGCACACTTGCTCACTCTGTCGGGGATCAGCTGGATCAAGCCACGGTCAGAGTTTTGCATGTATGGAGCATAAAAGCGAAGCGCTATGTTCAGGCTTCTCCTGATAACGGACATTCTGTGAGGCTGTGCTTGAGCGAAGCTGGACATTCATCGTCCCGGCAACTGATGTATTACTATCCCTTACTACTCTCTCGACAAGCTGACCACAGGCGCGGCATAGGATAGTCCCGGGAAGAGATTGGACTTTCTCTCAGTGACTTCATTCCATCAGGCTGATGGTAGCAGGATACTTGGGGAGAAACTCTTTACATTTTTCTCACTATTAAACTTTGGATCGTATATAGAACACATTAGTTCATTTTGCACCCAAGTTAAATGTTTTAAAAGTTACATAACGGAAAAGGCAGTGTGAATTTACAAAAGGGAGTCACAAATTTCTAGACTAGCTCTCTATGAGGACATATTCCTGCACTCATATTTCCTATGATCCTGGCTTCAGTGCTTGGTTAATGACAGAGTTGCGGGTGGTTGCAGTTAGGCATAAGCTGGGTCTGCTTAATTTACATTGCTTTAAAGTTGTTAATTACATTCTGTATGCCATTTTACTACTTATGCTATATACCCTGCAGTAGAGGGTTTGATCCCTCTCTATATTTATAGCTTAGGATTTCAATCTGCTCCGATAGTGTAATTACACAGATTTCATGTCATTTTGAATGCCTAAATAGATATAGCTGATCTAATAATCTTTGCTTTTCTATTCCTAGTTATTAGGTCCTTTTATTCATTTTAACTTTTGTAGGCTTTACAAACAATGTCTAGGTTAATATGAGGCTGATATAAAAGTTTATATTGCATGTACTGCTGAGGTTATATATAATATTTGGATACACTTTTAGAGGCTGCAGTTTAACTGAGATGGGAACTATATATTTTCCTGATTGGTGTGTTACCCTGTCTATATGTCAGGTCTAATAGGCCTTATCTATGTTTTGCTAGAGGAGAGCGCTCTACATAGATTGTTATGCCTAGATAGCAAAAGTACATGAGAGCTTCGCAGCCATACTTGCAATCGTTTCACTGCAACTGAGTTCATACTCATTTTTCTACCCTTATATTGTATATATAGGAGACGCCTGTCTCACAATTTGTTATGCATTTAACTCCACTTGACCCATATAGATTATACTGTCTGCTGTCCTCCATCAGTCAGACGCTACCTATTTATTGATATGCTACACTTGAGCTGGGTATAGGGCCCTACCTAGCCAACAAGGTCTAGCTATACCAGTAGGAAAACTGCAGCCTTTTTACTATAGTAGGGGAGCATACATAGATCACCCCATAATAATCCAGACTGCTTCATGGTGCTCTTTTCAATGTAGAGGTGGGGTTAACGCCACACTATATATACAGGCTTTGGTTTGGCTTGAACTCCTCAATCCATGTGATGGAAAGAAGCAAACTTGAAACTCACATATCTTATGCACCCCCAGATGCTTGTGTAAAAACTGTTAGATGTTTCCTCTTAAAACTGACTGTTATTGGTATTTACAGTTACTATCTTATATTTTTGAGAGTGGTGTCTAGAAGGGCACTGGCTGGTGATAGATATGGTAATCTTAATACATGCCTAATGGTTATCACATATGATCTTATTTTCTCTGACAGGATAGACCTACCTTTTGCGCATTTCATCTTCACATTTTCAGTATTATTCAACTAATGACATAACAGTGAGATTGCCATGTTTGTAGCTGCCTAGTCCAAGTATTTCACTAAATGTTGTGTTTACTTATATACTCTAGTATCATTCGGCTCTAGCGCAGGCTGGACCTGTACCATTGTTATCTAATATTATACATTACATATTGGGCCGTCTTGTCTCTATATGGAAGTGCCACTATCGGTGTATACTACTCCCCACGTTTAGATCACCACTCTCACCCCCATATAGTGTAAGCTTTCTCTAAATTGTGCTTATACGTATAGTCTCCCTCTTAATAGTACTATAGAATAACGGCTTACCCAGTGTTGAAGCTATAACCTTAGGTTCCCTAAGCTTCTTAGGCAGGAGATAGCATAGACCTATTATATAATTGACCTGTTCCTGTTTGTCTACTAACAACCCATCTGCCCCTGAAATTCTCACCAAAGATTTAGCACCACACCCATATATCTTGATTATCATTACTTTTCCATCGCCTCCCCCCTACCTTACAGTACCTTCTTGTGACTTGCCTAAACTCAACTTAACATAACTAAACCACCACCTCCCCCCCCCCCCCCAATAATGTACCCTCCATTTTGGAGGGGCTCAATAGGCGGTTTGTCTCGTATATACCGCATCCTAGTTACTGTTATTTTATTACTTCCTAAATTTTCACTCCTACATAATACCAAAACACTGAATCTGTATGATCACCTAAAACAGCATGACAGATTATTCTCACCTGCCACCTATACATATACTTTCAACATAGCTTTGGGTTGCCTCTATTGAGGTGCTTCTCTCATTATATCTTTTACTTACTACTATAGGAGTTTGATGTCATATTATATATTATATTGTTTTATGTACATTTGATATATTCTAAACACCTAATCTGTTCCAAGGAAGTTATAGTTCTAAAAAAGTTAAAAAGAGGTTCTTCATTTAGGGTCCATGAGAGGCCCTGTCACATCATTGTTTACCCACCTTACAGTATGTCGATAACATATTTGTGGCCCAAGAGTGGCCGCATAGATCTCATGGTGGGTATACTGTTTGAACAGTGCTTAATGACTGTATTTGATGCGTACTTTGTCATTATAATGTATGGTGTCCTAACATTTGCTATTTGTATGCTTGAAAAAGAACCTCAATAAAAATATTTAAAAAAAAAAAAATATATATATATATAAACCATAAAACAGCTTTTAAATATAATAAAACATTATGCTTGCATTAAAAAAAAACATAGGGGATTACAGTTGTTGTCTTTACACGTAAATACAGTGGCACTAACCACTTCCAGGGACCACCACGTAGCTTTCCAGTCGTTCTTTCAAAAAGACACTCTGAAAAGAAGAGCCCACAGATTGTGTAGAACGTAAAGATCACCAGAACCACTAAATGGAATATACTCACAGATATATATTAATTGAAGAACTCAAAAGCAGGAATCAATTTGATAAAAGATCTTCAATAAAGTCACAACTCATTTCAATCAAATCTCTACATGTTTCAACAGTATAAACTCTCTTTTTCAAGAGATAAAAGAAATCATCTATTTTTACTTGTTGTTTTTGACTTAACTGATAATGCAATGATTTTTTAACGTTGTCTGTTAAGTATATTGATCTCACTCATAGTAGATAGATATCCCTTTATTGCAAGGCAATTGTTTGCATTTTTGTTGCAGTTAGTTGAATGACCTAAGGTTTTTGTCTGAAACACATCTGACTCATTAACTGGATTAAACTAATGATAATTATGTGTTGATCCTATATTTGTCTTGTCAAAGTAACATCTTTTAGTGCTCGACTACAAGATTATTCAATTTACTTCTTACACTGATTTAGATAAGCCAGGTGGTGACTTTCAGTGTTTATAATAAATCATTGTCATTTCTTTCTGTTCCTAGTAATTGCTAGTTCATCTTTGGAAATGTCTATTCTAGTTGTATGGATCCATTCCCCATTTGTGAGCTTTCTGTCCAAGACAGCTTTTGAAAATGTAAACATTATGTAATTGCAGACTGAACTTCATGACAGTTAAAGGGTTGAAGGTTATTTTCCACCCTCTTAGAACTTGCAAATATAACAGTCTATTTATCATTGTTTCCCTTGGGTAGTATTGTTTCAAGTCGGGGACCATATTCACAAGTTAAAAAATGTACAGTCATGCTTTTCAGAGATTACATTTTTTTTTTTTTTAATATTAGTCTACTGTCTACTAATTTAACAACGTAAAACAAACATTTAATGTCATATAGAACTCCTTTGTGAACCTATTTTCTTGGCACCACAGTATACTGATCTATTTGTACTTATAGTGATATGGACTAGACATATGGTGGATGAATGTTTTTTTATGGGCCAGTAATCCACTCCACAGTTTGGATGAGGCATAAAGTTGCAGGTTTTTCCCCCCAATCTAGACTTCACTCACCTGCAGCTGATAATTAGCAATTACCCCTTGTTAAATAGTGTGTGATGGGCCTGCTAGGTAGAACCTGTGACAAAGAGACAGAACATTTGCTGATGCTGAGCTGTTGTCTAGACTGAGGTTCTAGGCCTGTACGTTTCATATTGTCTTGTATTGTTCAGTCGATGTGGAAATGCCACACAAATTTAACTGCTTCCACTCTCCCATTGGAAGCATTGACATCAATGACAACATCACACATCATAATTAACATTACTAGTGAAAATTGTGTGTGTATACAGTTTGTGCATATATAATAATATAATTGAAATAAACACCTTTTTAACTTTGTAATAGTATGGGCGTGCCACAAGATAAATGTGTTTGTATGGTGTTGAAGGGTGAGCGGGAGTTTATATGCAAGTGAAAGGGATGAGGAAGCTTTGTGCAAGGGAGAGAGTGACTGAGAGGGTGAGCAAGGAGCTGGTACATGAGGGACAGTGAGCTGAGAGGGTAAGCAGGGCTGTGTGTAAGGAAGAATCAGTGAGAGGATAAGGAGGCGGCTGTGTGTAACAGACAGGAGGTGTGGAGGACGCTGTGCATAAGACAGAGAGAATCAGGAGGAAGCTGTGTGAGAGGGTGTGGAGGGTAGTGGATATCAGGGAGGTTTGAAGAGAGGTTGAGGAAGCGGCTGTGTTTGAGAAGGGAGTGCTGAAGGGATGAACAGAAGCTGGTGTGTGTGAGTTAGTGGGATTCAGAGGGTGAGCAGGGTATGAGAGAGAAGTTGCTGAGAAGATGAATTAGAAAGAGTGAGATGTAAAGAAACATGTTGTATGTAGTGTGAAGAGGAGATTGTGTGTGAGGTGGGAGGAAGAGGAGATGCTTGCATATAAGGGAGGGGGGAATGAAAAGGTGATCAGTGGCTTATGTAAGGGGAGAATGAGTTTATATGGGGCAGATTATACTATATATCATATGTGATGCTACTAGTGATGCCATTGCTTATGTCATCAGCAGTGTAATGTGTGATGCCATTGATAATGTCATGCAAAGTGGGTAGTGGGGGTAGTTTGTTAATAAGGACAACTACCACATATTTGTTGCCTGCACAAGTATGAAAAAAGCATGCATTCTGCAAAAAAGAAAATTGAAGAAATTTTTTTTTTATATATATATATATTTTAAAACAGTCTCTTTTACAAAAAAAGTAGACATTAATGTAATATAATATATGAAAGCCTGTCTACAGAAGTATCAAAGAGAGAGAGTTGCTGCAAAGTCTTTTATCTAACTACACTAAAAATGTCAAGCTGTGTTAATCAATTTGTAATCTATAAGCAAAAACTAGCTTGTGTGGCGCTTATAAACTATTAAAGATTTTTTTACCTACCAGCCTCTAGCGTAGTTACAGTTTTAGGGAACCTAAATCTTCATCACAGCATTGTTGTTTTAAGATGAATTAAAGAAAAATTCTTGTGTAGCATTTGGTAAAATTCACACATGACTAAATATCCACAATACATAACCCAGTGCTTTTGTTAAAGCAGGCTTCACATCAGTTTCATTGTATAGCCATAACTTTCTTTTCACAAAATGTAGTATCCATGGAAAGCTTTTACAGTGTAGTGCTATGCAGTGTAAATATACTGCATTAAAGACTTGCAGAGAAAGTAATGGAATTACATCACTTTAGGACAGTAATGCTTATTTATTGGAGCTTTTAAAAGAAATGTAATTGTCTGGACTCATTAAACTTTTCGTACTTTGTTTCCCCATTGTCCTGTTTTATATTCATTGAGTTATTTAAATCAAAGAGGTGGAGTATCTTAGCGATTTCTAAGGCCCCGATATTAAAAGCATCAGGAAAATAGGAGCATTTTAAAAAGGGATCCGTCTTGCGATCAATATTGGCTGTGAAATGTTGTAATGGGCTGAACTCTGTTTGTAAGCAGTCTCACAAATAAGTTTTACTATACTACTCTGTGGGAGGCGAAGCTTCTCTGACACAGGCGGAGCTGTAATGTAAATAATACCTTTAACAGTATTAAATGACTAGGACATGAATAGTACACCTGTAGAAGCTGGGGGGTTGTGTATACGCTGTGTCATGTATATGTATTATACTGTTAAATACTATATGTATTTAAAGTATTTTTGTTATTTAAATTAAAGTAAATAAACTTCTATTTCTCTTGTTAAGTGTAGTCAGTCCACGGGTCATCCATTACTTATGGGATTATATCTCTTCCCCAACAGGAAGTTGCAAGAGGATCACCCAAGCAGAGCTGCTATATAGCTCCTCCCCTCACATGTCATATCCAGTCATTCTCTTGCAACCTAACTAAAGATAGGTCGTTGTGAGAGGTCTGTGGTGTTTTTAAACTTAGTTTATTTCTTCAATCAAAAGTTTGTTATTTTAAATGGCACCGGAGTGTGCTGTTTGTTTCTCAGGCAGCATTAGAAGAAGAATCTGCCTGCGTTTTCTATGATCTTAGCAGACGTAACTAAGATCCACTGGCTGTTCTCGCACATTCTGAGGAGTGAGGTAACTTCAGAAAAGGGGAATAGCATGCAGGGCCCTCCTGCAAACGAGGTATGTGCAGTAAATTATTTTTCTAAGCAATGGAATTGACTGAGAAAATACTGCTGATACCAATGTAATGTAAGTTCAGCCTTAAATGCAGTGGTAGCGACTGGTATTAGGCTGATGAGTGTGTGTACACTGAAAGTGATGGTAAACTCACTATAATGACAATGCTATTTCCTAAAGCTTTTATTTCAAATATACCTTGTATATTCTTATTTCTTTACTAATCAATGTTTAAGACAGAGTAAATTACTTTTTTTATTTGCAGGATTGCCTGTCCCTGGCCGCCTCCGTGTAAAAAATACTGATTGTGAAATTTGATTGACATATGGCGCATCCAATAGCAGATGCACCATACGCCCTATGTATTTGATCTTCAGCACGCTCCCGTGCCGCTGCTTTGAGGGGTCTGAATTAGCAATGCACACTGCGCAAGTGCAGTTATCAGATGAGCCGACAGCGGCCTCATGTAAACAGACTGTTTACATGAGGCCGCTGTCGGCTCATCTGATAACTGCACTTGCGCAGTGTGCATTGCTAATTCAGAGCCCTCAAAGCAGCGGCACGGGAGCGTGCTGAAGATCAAATACATAGGGCGTATGGTGCATCTGCTATTGGATGTGCCATATGTCAATCAAATTTCACAATCAGTATTTTTTACACGGAGGCGGCCAGGGACAGGCAATCCTGCAAATAAAAAAAGTAATTTACTCTGTCTTAAACATTGATTAGTAAAGAAATTAGAGTATACAAAGTATATGTGTAATAAAAGCTTTAGGAAATAACATTGTCATTATAGTGAGTTTACCATCACTTGAAGTATTTTTCTAGGGAATGGAATTTGACTCAGAAAATACTGTTAATACTGAAGTAATGTATGAGCCTTAACTGCAGTAAAAGCGACTGGTAGCAGGCTTATTAATAACACTTCATTACTTTTAAAAGGTATGTTCAAAACGTTTACTGGCATGTTAATCGTTTTTTGTGAGGTACTTGGTGATAAGTAATTCAAAAGGTGCGGACAGTCCGTTTGTAAAATAGAAATCCTTTATTGTGCAATAGCTTTAAAATACAGGAACAAACAGGAGTAGACAGAGTAGGTGTATTTACCTAAGCTGGCTTACGCGTTTCGGCGTTAGCCGTAGTCATAGCCATAGGTGTAGGGCGTTGCCCCTGCCTTATATATTACGTATTAAGACATCATTGGTTAACAAAGATTCAAGTTAAAAACAAAAGTGAAGAATACACCCACTCATACATTAAGACCTTTCACAGATACAAATATTATAAGGCATATACTAAGGAGCAACTAATGTTACCAAGAGTCACACAAATAGATGGAATTAGTTGTACGATATATAAAGAAAATTATAAGTATATTTGTGTATACACCAAACCTCCACACGGCAACTATAGAACAATAGTGGAATATAACAAAAGCCTAAATTACAACTTGGTACAAAGTAAGGTGTATACCAATATATACAAACTTCATCATACACTATATAAGTAAAAAAATAACAGTATATGATTAAGGGTGTCTATATAAACATATTTTATAACTATAAAATAGTTAACTAATACATTCAATCCATCTTTACTGTTCCTTAGTAATCCAGAACATGAATTCAAACAGAAATGAACATTAAGAACTTGTTAATATTAGTATAGAATAGGATACAGTCTTAGCCCAAAGCCTCTTAGTATACTAAAAAGCTAATATGAAAATATATGCTAAACATTATATATATCTAGAGGCAACTTAAGCCCGGACTGCATCCCACAAAACATTGACTAAGTAGCACTGGTTATTTATTCTATATGTTAAGCTGAAATTCATATATACAATGCATTAAGGAGAGATAACACTATAAACATAGTTGAAAACCTAGGTTTCAAGTATACAACACATTCGCAGTTTACCTGTTGTATATTTGTAGGTACACATCATTGTATAACAATAGAACATAGGAACATGAGAACATGCGAGAGATGTACTGGATGAAACTATTCCCAAAAATTGATTAGGTCATATTTAGAGTTAAGACCTTTGGGGATACGTGTCTCCAATTTGAAGATCCAGTACATCTCTCGCTTGGCCAAAATCTGGTCCCTATTGCCCCCTCTTTTTGGTGATACTATCTTCTCAATAATACACCATCTAAGGGAGTCAACACTTTTATTATGTCTGGTTGCAAAATGCTGCACCAAAGGTGTAGCAGCCTTACCTAATGACAATGTGGACAGATGTTCTCTGATCCTAGAGTTAGCATCTCTCCCAGTGAGTCCTACATATTGTTTGTAACAAAGAGTGCATTCCAAAAGATACACGATGCATTCAGTGGTACAATTCAGACAGGATTTTATATCAAAACTCTCTCCTGTCACACACGATCTAAAATTAGTGGTGATCAGGGCAAAATCACAGGGCCTACAGGAGAGAGTTTTGATATTGGATGTCTTCAAGCTAACCCGCTGACGTCACCTTCCTCCCTTCCCTCGGAGCGCGGCTTGATTGAAGTAGCAAATTATCCAGCTAAGCGGCCACGCTGTGTAAGCGTTGGGAGTGGTCACAAGTCTGGAGTGCTGTGACTATCCCTGAGGCCGGCGGATATACCGGAAAACAGCCGTACAAGAAAAGGGTTTGGAGGCCAGCCTGGTCTGGATACGAGGTGAGCGTATTTTTACGAATATATGAACATTACTTTACGGGTTTGCACCAGCTTGTCATCAAAAGGGATTGACTGGTTTCAAGAGGGATTACTATCTACACATTTATCACAGATTGTGTGCCCAACAGTGACTTATGATGCGATAAAGCTATATTTGACGAACTTTGCATTAGATGTTTTGACCTACACAGAAGGTAATTGATAGGTCATCAAGGATAGCCCCACTCCTCAACAATAGTACTTGGTGATAAAACTTATTGGGGCATGATTTTTACCACATGGCTAACTTTTGTTTCTGCATAGAAACAGTTAACTGAGCTTCCCCCCTGTTGTAATATGAGTGGGAGGGGCCTATTTTAGCGCTTTTTTGCGCAGTAAAAATTCAGTCACAATCTTCCTACCTCATCCTCCATGATCCAGGACGTCTCTAGAGAGCTCAGGGGTCTTCAAAATTCATTTTGAGGGAGGTAATCAGTCACAGCAGACCTGTGACAGTGTGTTTGACTGTGATAAAAACGTTAATTATTAAATTGTTATCCGTTTTTGGGTATTAATGGGTTAATCATCCATTTGCTGGTGGGTGCAATCCTTTGCTAACTTAATACATTTACTGTGAAAAATTGGTTGCTATAACTAATTTGGTTCATTGTTATTTCAACTGTGACAGCTTTTTGTGCTTCTTAAAGGCACAGTAGCGTTTTTTTATATTGCTTGTAAATTTATTTGAAAAGTATTTTCCAAGCTTGCTAGTCTCATTGCTAGTCTGTTTAAACATGTCTGACACAGATGAATCTGTTTGTTCACTATGTATGAAGGCCAATGTGGAGCCCCATAGAAATATGTGTACTAAATGCATTGATGTCACTTTAAATAAAAGTCAGTCTTTACATGTAAAGAAATTATCACCAGACAATGAGGGGGAAGTTATGCCGACTAACTCTCCTCACGTGTCAGTACCTTCGCCTCCCGATCAGGAGGTGCGTGATTTTGTGGCGCCAAGTACATCAGGGAGGCCCTTACAAATCACTTTGCAAGACATGGCTACTGTTATGACAGAAGTATTATCTAAATTGCCAGAATTAAGAGGCAAGCGTGATAGCTCTGGGTTAAGGACAGAGCACGCTGATGATGTGAGAGCCATGTCCGATACTGCGTCACAATTTGCAGAACATGAAGACGGAGAGCTTCATTCTGTGGGTGACGGATCTGATCCAGGGAGACTGGATTCAGAGATTTCTAATTTTAAATTTAAGCTTGAGAACCTCCGCATATTGCTAGGGGAGGTATTAGCGGCTCTGAATGATTTAACACGGTTGCAATTCCAGAAAAATTATGTAGGTTGGATAGATACTATGCGGTACCGGTGTGTACTGACGTGTTTCCTATACCTAAAAGGCTTACAGAGATTATTAGCAAGGAGTGGGATAGACCCGGTGTGCCTTTTTCCCCTCCTCCCATATTTAGGAAAATGTTTCCTATAGACGCCACCACACGAGACTTATGGCAGACGGTCCCTAAGGTGGAGGGAGCAGTTTCTACTTTAGCTAAGCGTACCACTATCCCGGTGGAGGATAGTTGTGTCTTTTCAGATCCAATGGATAAAAAATTAGAAGGTTACCTTAAGAAAATGTTTGTTCAACAAGGTTTTATCTTACAGCCCCTTGCATGCATTGCGCCTGTCACTGCTGCGGCGGCATTCTGGTTTGAGTCTCTGGAAGAGGCCATTCGCACAGCTCCATTGGATGAAATTATGAACAAGCTTAAAGCACTTGAGCTAGCTAACGCATTTGTTTCTGATGCCGTCGTACATTTAACCAAACTTACGGCTAAGAACTCCGGATTCGCCATCCAAGCGCGCAGAGCGCTATGGCTTAAATCCTGGTCAGCTGACGTGACTTCTAAATCTAAATTGCTTAATATTCCTTTTAAAGGGCAGACCTTATTCGGGCCCGGCTTGAAAGAAATTATCGCTGACATTACGGGAGGTAAGGGCCATGCTCTGCCTCAGGACAGGGCCAAATCAAAGGCCAAACAGTCTAATTTTCATGCCTTGCGTAACCTCAAGGCAGGAGCAGCATCAACTTCCTCCGCTCCAAAACAGGAAGGAGCTGTTGCTCGTTACAGACAGGGCTGGAAAACTAACCAGTCCTGGAACAAGGGCAAGCAGGCCAGAAAACCTGCTGCTGCCCCTAAGACAGCATGAAGAGAGGGCCCCCTATCCGGAAACGGATCTAGTGGGGGGCAGACTTTCTCTCTTCGTCCAGGCTTGAGCAAGAGATGTCCAGGATCCCTGGGCGTTGGAGATCATATCTCAGGGATATCTTCTGGACTTCAAAGCTTCTCCTCCACAAGGGAGATTTCATCTTTCAAGGTTATCAGCAAACCAAATAAAGAAAGAGGCGTTTCTACGCTGTGTACAAGACCTCTTACTAATGGGGGTGATCCACCCAGTTCCGCGGACGGAACACGGGCAAGGATTCTATTCATATCTGTTTTTGGTTCCCAAGAAAGAGGGAACCTTCAGACCAATCTTGGACTTAAAAATCCTAAACAAATTCCTAAGAGTTCCATCATTCAAAATGGAAACTTTTCGAACCATCCTACCCATGATCCAAGAGGGTCAGTACATGACCACAGTGGACTTAAAGGATGCCTACCTTCACATACCGATTCACAAGGATCATTATCGGTACCTAAGATTTGCCTTCCTAGACAGGCATTACCAGTTTGTAGCTCTTCCCTTCGGGTTAGCTACGGCTCCAAGAATCTTTACAAAGGTTCTGGGCTCACTTCTGGCGGTACTAAGACCGCGAGGCATAGCGGTGGCTCCGTACCTAGACGACATTCTGATACAAGCGTCAAGTTTTCAAACTGCCAAGTCTCATACAGAGATAGTTCTGGCATTTCTGAGGTCGCATGGGTGGAAGGTGAACGTGGAAAAGAGTTCTCTATTACCACTCACAAGGGTTCCCTTCCTAGGGACTCTTATAGATTCTGTAGAGATGAAAATCTACCTGACGGAGGCCAGGTTATCAAAACTTCTAAATGCTTGCCGTGCCCTTCATTCCATTCCACACCCGTCAGTAGCTCAGTGCATGGAAGTAATCGGCTTAATGGTAGCGGCAATGGACATAGTACCATTTGCGCGCCTACATCTCAGACCGCTGCAATTGTGCATGCTAAGTCAGTGGAATGGGGATTACTCAGATTTGTCCCCTCTACTAAATCTGGATCAAGAGACCAGAGATTCTCTTCTATGGTGGCTTTGTCGGCCCCACCTGTCCAAGGGGATGACCTTTCGCAGGCCAGATTGGACGATTGTAACAACAGACGCCAGCCTTATAGGTGGGGGCGCAGTCTGGAATTCCCTGAAGGCTCAGGGATCATGGACTCAGGAGGAGAAACTCCTCCCAATAAATATTCTGGAGTTAAGAGCAATATTCAATGCTCTTCTAGCTTGGCCTCAGTTAGCAACTCTGAGGTTCATCAGATTTCAGTCGGACAACATCACGACTGTGGCTTACATCAACCATCAAGGGGGAACCAGGAGTTCCCTAGCGATGTTGGAAGTCTCAAAGATAATTCGCTGGGCAGTGTCTCACTCTTGCCACCTGTCAGCGATCTACATCCCAGGCATGGAGAACTGGGAAGCGGATTTTCTAAGTCGCCAGACTTTTCATCTGGGGGAGTGGGAACTTCATCCGGAGGTCTTCGCTCAACTGATTCATCGTTGGGGCAAACCAGATCTGGATCTCATGGCGTCTCGCCAGAACGCCAAGCTTCCTTGTTACGGATCCAGGTCCAGGGACCCGGGAGCGGTGCTGATAGATGCTCTGACAGCCCCTTGGGTCTTCAACATGGCTTATGTGTTTCCACCATTTCCGATGCTTCCTCGACTGATTGCCAAGATCAAACAGGAGAGAGCATCAGTGATTCTGATAGCGCCTGCGTGGCCACGCAGGACCTGGTATGCAGACCTAGTGGACATGTCGTCCTGTCCACCATGGTCTCTGCCTCTGAGGCAGGACCTTCTAATTCAGGGTCCTTTCAACCATCCAAATCTAATTTCTCTGAGGCTGACTGCATGGAGATTGAACGCTTGATTCTATCAAAGCGTGGCTTCTCGGAGTCGGTTATTGATACCTTAATACAGGCTAGGAAACCTGTTACCAGAAGAATTTACCATAAGATATGGCGTAAATATTTATATTGGTGCGAATCCAAGAGTTACTCATGGAGTAAGGTTAGGATTCCTAGGATATTGTCTTTTCTACAAGAGGGTTTAGAAAAGGGCTTATCCGCTAGTTTGTTAAAGGGACAGATTTCTGCTCTGTCTATTCTTCTACACAAACGTCTGGCAGAAGTTCCAGACGTTCAGGCTTTTTGTCAGGCTTTGGCTAGGATTAAGCCTGTGTTTAAGACTGTTGCTCCGCCGTGGAGCTTAAACTTAGTTCTTAACGTTCTGCAAGGCGTTCCATTTGAACCCCTTCATTCCATTGATATCAAGCTGTTATCTTGGAAAGTTCTGTTTTTGATGGCTATTTCCTCGGCTCGAAGAGTCTCTGAGTTATCTGCCTTACATTGTGATTCTCCTTATCTGATTTTTCATTCAGACAAGGTAGTTCTGCGTACTAAACCTGGGTTCTTACCTAAGGTAGTTTCTAACAGGAATATCAATCAAGAGATTGTTGTTCCATCATTGTGTCCTAACCCTTCTTCAAAGAAGGAACGACTTTTGCATAATCTGGACGTAGTCCGTGCCCTGAAGTTCTATTTGCAGGCAACTAAAGATTTTCGTCAAACTTCTTCCCTGTTTGTCGTTTACTCTGGACAGAGGAGAGGTCAAAAGGCTTCGGCTACCTCTCTCTCCTTTTGGCTTCGTAGCATAATACGTTTAGCCTATGAGACTGCTGGACAGCAGCCTCCTGAAAGAATTACAGCTCATTCTACTAGAGCTGTGGCTTCCACCTGGGCCTTTAAAAATGAGGCCTCTGTTGAACAGATTTGCAAGGCTGCAACTTGGTCTTCACTTCACACTTTTTAAAAATTTTACAAATTTGACACTTTTGCTTCTTCGGAGGCTATTTTTGGGAGAAAGGTGCTTCAGGCAGTGGTTCCTTCCGTTTAAAGTTCCTGCCTTGTCCCTCCCTTCATCCGTGTACTTTAGCTTTGGTATTGGTATCCCATAAGTAATGGATGACCCGTGGACTGACTACACTTAACAAGAGAAAACATAATTTATGCTTACCTGATAAATTTATTTCTCTTGTAGTGTAGTCAGTCCACGGCCCGCCCTGTCTTTTAAGGCAGATCTAAATTTTAATTAAACTCCAGTCACCACTGCACCCTATGGTTTCTCCTTTCTCGTCTTGTTTCGGTCGAATGACTGGATATGACATGTGAGGGGAGGAGCTATATAGCAGCTCTGCTTGGGTGATCCTCTTGCAACTTCCTGTTGGGGAAGAGATATAATCCCATAAGTAATGGATGACCCGTGGACTGACTACACTACAAGAGAAATAAATTTATCAGGTAAGCATAAATTATGTTTTTTTAGGCAAGAAAATAATTTTATATTCTCTATAAGTGTATGCAAATAATGTTTTATTCTTAAAACAAATGTATAATAGAAGTGTATAATGGGGTATTACAATTTTACATACAACACTTAAAAAATATGGAAGTGAAAATGTGTGCTAGTAAGAATTTTTATTGTACTAGTAGCACTTGGGCAATTTTTTCAACCTGTGTGTATGTGTATGTATATATATATATATATATATATATATATATATATATATATATATATATATATATATATATATATATATATATATAGATAGATAGATATATATAGATATATAGATATAGATATATATATATGTATATATATATATATATATACAATTGAAAATACTGGAACTGTTGCGACTAAAACTGCAATAGAACTGTCTAATATAATTCAGCATGATGGATGAGCTCAGCATTACAAACTATACTCTAAGGGCACTGTGCTTATTTTAGACATTAATGGCACTATACACATGGCTCTAGTACTATATTCAATTATGATTTGACAACTTTAATACATTTTATGTAACTAGTATTTTGCAAACATTGCCAAATGTATCAATATCAGGGGACAATGCTGAAATTCTAGCACAGGTTTAAAATCTTATTCATTTCAATATATGATAAAAATAACCACTTTGTATATAATGTAACTATATAAAAATAAATATGGTAGGCTATGAGTACACAGTTTTTTTCAAAAATTAAATAATAGCCTAATATTATTTATCAAAGGGCAAATAGAATGAAACAAGGATGCATTCACTTAAGATGAAAGGGTTTGAATAAAAAAACAATATAAAAAAATCAGCATTTAACAAGACATATAAAATAGAATAACTCAGATTACGTTTTAATGCATTTTCCTTTCATGAATAAACAAATGTTTTCTTGTCATATAAAGAGAACACTGTCTATTTAAATGGCGGTGCCACATTTTATATCATGTATTTTTAAAATAACAAAATAATGAATAGTTAGTGGACCTCGTTCACTCCCAATTGAATATAACCATTCTACTCTACAAATGCCAGCCCCCTAGGCTTGTTAACTGACTGGGGTCTCTTAGGGCCCATGTATTTTGGTTTCTGCTGAGGCAAGGTTACCCGTCAACATTTTGATAAATAAGCAATCTTCAAGGCCATTCAGAGACTCATTAGAGTGTGATCTCAGCCATTTATGTCTCTGTTTCAACAACTAAATGGCAACATTTTTTTAAGTCCCCAACACCCTCTCCTGTGGAAATGGTAATTGCATCAGGAGGTTTTCAACCAGATTGTAAGACTCTAGTGTAGGCCAGAGATAGATCACAAACTTTAACATTATCGTGTTAGATCCTAAGATACTCAGGCAATTCTGGTTAATGCTTTAGTGGTACCCTGCTGTTTCAAGGTGATTTACATATTCCCTCCTTTTTAAGCTACTCCCCAAAATGATAGCCAAACTCAAGCAGGAACAGGAATCAGGGATTCTGATTGCTCCAATTTAGCTTGGCAGAACTTGGTTATCAGACCTAGTTTAGATGTCTTCTGGCCCACCATAGCATCTGCCTCACAGGAGAGGCCTTCTTTTCTTTCATCAAGATCTTCAGACCTTAGCTTGAACAGCCTGGCAATTGAACACATGATTGTGTCCTATAGAGGATTGTGAGTGAGATTTGCTGTGTTTTACAACTCTGCCTTGTAAGCCTTCTTTCCTGATTTTTATCAGAATAAGTTTATTCTCAGAACCAACAATTCATTTCATCTGAAGGTGATTTCTACAGACACTATTATTCAGGAATTTGTGGTTTGTTCTTTGTGTCCAGCTTCTAAGAAACCTTTCGTGCACAACCTAGATATATTTTTTTTTACTTTCTTCTGCCCTTTTTGTTCACACTTCTGGACCCCAGTAATGGTCACAAGTTGCAGCAACTAACACCCTGGCGTAAGGCTTTCATCAAAATGGCCTATCAGTTGGCAGATTATATCCCCTCCTGAGCATATTACTACTCACTTAACTAGAACAGTAGCTGCATATTAGACCTTTCAGAATGATGCTTCTTTTGATAATATTTGCAAAGAGCTGCTGGGTCCTTTTTGCATAATATTGCTAACTTTTACCATTTACATTTTTATGCCTCTTCTGAGCTTGCCTTTGACAGAAATGTTCTGTTGGCCACCATGCCTGATAAGTCCCTGCCTTAACTCTTAGCCCCACCATATTTATCGTGGTCTTAGAGATTTTGCTGCTTGGGTCTTAGATCCTGCATATGATGATTCATGGACTGTCACCATCATTTAAAAGAAAACACAATGTATGCTTACCTGATATATTTCTTTCTTTCATGATTGTGAGATTTCATGACCCCTCCCTTTTTATTATGCTCTAAAGTTGGCAGTAGGTCCTGTTATGTACTTCATTTGCTTTTTTTGAGGTGGAGTAAAGCTCTGCAATGTAGGGGCGTTTTGTGATGGTCAGGAATTTTATCCCACATGTGATGATTTGTAGACTCTCATCATCATGAAATAAATTTATCAGATGAGCATAAATTGTTTTCTTGAATTCTTTCAGAAATAAGAGAGTACAGAAATAAAAGCAGTGAATAATTTCTTAAATATTTAGACTGATTTATGTTTTCTTTTATACAGTTCTGCTTCCTTATATTATTATAGAAGCTCAAACAAGACAAGTAAATTACTATTTTCTAAGCTGTTTATACAAAAAATTATGAGCAAAACAAACAATCTAAAATTTTTAAAAAAATTATATGACAAAAATATAAATAATTATACATACAAATCTCAATCAAAGACTTTGATATTCTTTTTATAGTTTGAATGCGCAACTAAAGTGACAAATTAATTACATGTATGTACTAACTCAGACCACAGGAAAGGCAGTAAACAAAATTACAAATTAATACTAATTAGAAATAATAATTGAGCTGTAAACGTCTTTCAGAATCTACTTGCAGAATTTGACTATATCTCATTTGAATACCCAGGTGGATATTTTATTATTAATGTGAAAATCCAAAATGTTTCTTTGTGTTTATCTCCTCCTATTTGTGCATAAAAGTGCTTAAACACGTGTAAGAAACAAATGTTTAGAAAGGAGAGAATAGGGTTTTTTTTCCCATCAATAATTATTATATGTTATCTAATCCTGGCTCTTTAGGAAAACCAGACGGGCGATCCTCCCCCAGCTTCTCCTATTTTACTTAGCATATCGATGACGAAACCGACTTCCTCCAATCGTTGCGTGGCCTCACGAGCTGGTCACCTTGAGGTGCTCGCAACGATTAGAGGAAGCAGGTTTAGTCATTGCGGTGCTAAGTTCAGAGGAGCTGCGGGGAGAGGATCGTCGGTGTTTTAAAAAAAACAAAAAACGCTTCAATGTAAATTTTAATGAATGAAAGTGCCCCTGTTTTTAATAGTATTTTTAAAAACCGGGCTCCTCTTCATTCAAATTTACATTCACTTTAATTGGGATGTGCTTCATAGGTTGTGAAGCAGTTTGTGTAATGCTCAAAAGGAAATTATTTAGCTGTTTAATGGCTTAATCTCATGCCTTATACTATCAAATGACACTCATTGTGACAAATGTCCTTAT
Organism: Bombina bombina; assembly: GCF_027579735.1. NCBI lineage: Eukaryota > Metazoa > Chordata > Amphibia > Anura > Bombinatoridae > Bombina > Bombina bombina. The sequence goes on along the minus strand of NC_069504.1, from coordinate 311,983,926 downwards.
GATCTAACAGATATATTCAGTGGCGTCACTAGGGTTGGTGTCACCCGGTGCGGTAAGTTATGGTGTCACCCCCCAGAAAGCAGACACACACAAACACATAAACACATGCACACACTCAGACACACTTAAAAACACACTCAGATGCACACACAAACACTCAGAAACACACTCAGACACACACACAAAAACACTCAGACACACACACACAAACACTCAGACACACACACAAACACTTAGACACACACACAAAAACACTTAGGCACACACACAAACACTCAGACACACACACAAAAGCACTCAGACACACACACACACACACAAAAACACTCAGACACACACACACAAAAGCACTCACACACACACACACACAAGCACTCAGACACACACACAAAAGCACTCAGACACACAGCCACAAAAACTCAGACACACACACAAAAACTCAGACACGCACACATACAAAATATGTAAACTGCACTGCATTAATAATAAAGCTTATGCCTAGAGATGCTCCCTGGCTCAGCAGAGCATCAAATGAAAGATAAACGGAGCACTCTAAAAATAAATCACTAAAGAAAAGGTTTAGGTGCAAACTATGAAAATTCTGCTCTCTGACTCTGTTCCAAGTCTGTCAGTGCACAGCCCAGGGCCGCGTGCCTACCGCTTTTTATGGCCAAGCACCTCTGCTCTCTGCCCACCCCCAGACCTCCGTCTGCCCTCCCCTCCTACCTCTTCAGTGTGCACTTAGTGTACCGTACCGGTCTGGTGGACATCATACGTGGCTCCATCATTTTAGAGACAGTGTCAGACAGTCATGCGGTCAGGTGCCAGGCATCCCCCTCATGATTTCCCGGTTCCCATTTAGAGAAACAGCACAGCAGTGAGTGACTCCACTGCTCCACACGTCACTGAGCAGTGAGCACAGATAGGCAGGCAGGTTTAGGCTAGCAGCGCAACTTTGCAAGCCCCACGGCATGCCCCCAACACTCATAGTGATATTGAGCAGGGAAGGAGCAAAGTACAAACAAGCAAAAGCAGCCGGGAAAACTATTTGTGGAAATTGCAGCGCTGGCTCAAGGGGCAAAAAAATGAAGTGTCTACAACTTCCCCAGTCCCACATATGTTCACAAATGCTGGCCCCTCTAATAAAAAAAATATATGCATCTCTACATTGTATTTCTTTGAATTTCAATAAAAAAAATAAAAAAAAAAATTTTTTTTTTTGGTGGTGTCACCCCCTGGAGGGTGTTACCCAGGTGCGGCCCGCACCCCCCTAGTGACGCCACTGGATATATTGACGTATCTCAAGGCAAAGCGTGTACTAAGGACATCAACGTTTCCAGTTGTTTTGTTACTTTTTGTCTTTTTCCTGTTATTTGTAGATTTTAATATCTCACCAGCTAGTTTAATGTGCACATATTTACATACCATGTTACAAATGTGACAGTGACTATTATTAGTAGAAAGTTTAATTCTATCGACCTTTATTAAAAAATTATATCCTCAGAACAAATAATCAAAGAGTTTTTCAGCCTCAATAATAAAAATTCAATGTTTAGAGCATTCCCTATATAATACAATGTCCAAAAACTGACTTTTTAAAATAACATATCCTAGATGTGAGGGATATGAGCTGTTTGCACGTAAGAAATAATTTCCTTTTGTGGGTGTATAATAATAAACTTATATTATAGTGTAGAAATCACAAACTCAATTTGTTTATGTCCTAAACAATTTGCAAATTTTAAACCCGTTTTTTATATTTTTCTATTCAGAAACTCCAGAAAACAGCTGGCCTCTTGTCTTCTTACATACATTGCAAATCAGTAGCTATTCAAGTAAATAGCTATTTTCTAGGCACCCGTTTCTTGGGACCTAGGTTTATCTGGTAGGCCACAAATATTACTTACTTTATTAAGTTGCCAGTCCTGCTGGATTCTTTATCAAGGCTTGATATTGTAAGCTATAATAGCTCGGTCACTAAATTATTGATTCTGAAGAAAAAGCATTTTTCTGCAAGTGTTATTACTATTTTTTAAGCATGTTAACCAGTTTATCACTGTATTTATTTTCTCTTGGATAGGAGAAATATTTCTTTGGGTTCATATTTCCACAGATTCTGGAGTTTCTCTTAAATAGTTTTAACAAATAATAAATTGACTATCAGTTGTTTGCAAATTCAGATTTATGCACTTTCAGTCTCTTTTAGTGAAAGATTGTTTGAGATCCTGTTTAGGGGGAAATGTTCTTTGATTTATATCAGGATCTCAGCTGAATTGTAAATCTATACATAAGTCTGCATAACTGTTTATGCTTTTTGTTTTATGATATTTTTAATTGCAATACAATAAAATAAATGTAAAATATATTTTTTATGGAGACATTATTTAAAAAAAAAAGAACTCCCTCTTACCCAGGCCGTATGATATGCTAGTAGTTTAGCAGAAAGCAAGCTGAATTAATTGGTTAGAATTATTAAAAACCCCTATTAATCTATCATTTTCATCTATGTAGGGCCCTATGTATTAATGGCAGTGCGGACAAGTTTCTTCTGTGGTTTCCTTGTACAAATGAGAATTGCCTGTTATTTTGGGGCTGGACTGACCTTACTCGTCGGGGTCAGACTTATATACTTCAGGAAAAGTTTTTATCCGTGAAAAGTGCAACTGGGCTAAAAGAGTCTGCTTCTAGGTGGTAACTTGCCATAGAACAAGCTACTGAGCTGTTGTTCATTCCTGGTAGGGCGATTCTCTCTCTATATGCACATCTTCGCAAAGTACAATCAGCGGACCTTGTACGTGCACTGCCGTATGTACTGTTACACACTCAAGTGAATGTGTAATGCCGCCCTGAGAGAAGGGCCTGTCAGTCACCGTGAGCGAGCAGGTTTGGGGTGATTTTAAGTGAGTGTAAGAAGCAGTGGTCTAATGCTCAAAAGCAGCTTAGACTGCTTAATATATTGAGCCCTATGCATATTTTTAGCTCAGCTGTCACAATGTATAACTGACTAGTGATTACATAGTGACCATATTCAAATTTCTTTTGTTGCATCCTTCTACCATTTATTTTTTAATTTTATTTTAACGAATTGTTTTTATTTTCACTATTATGCTTTAATAGTTATATGCATTAAAATAATGTTTTTATCCCATTTGGGTCCCATGTTAATATGGAAGCTTTCACCTACTAAGTAAACTAGATATTGCATCAAAACTCATTAGTGGAACTAAAAAAAAAACATGCATTAAAAGAAAAGTCTCTAGAATTCCATTTTACTTCTATCTTGTTAGGGATTGCACTGAGTTTATTATTATATTTAATACATTAATTAATTTAAGCAATAAAGTAATCTAAATTTGCTCAAACATAATGCTTTTGTGAGGAGAGATCTGAGTCATACTCCTGTTAGTATTTCCTATAGATCTTGTTTCAGATGGCTCAACTCTCTCTTCACAATGTAATATAACATATTAATATAATTGTTGATATATTCTTTGCATATGTCTCAGATTCAAGCAAGTTTTCAAAGTATTTGTGCTTAACCCCTTAGTGACCAGAGCACTTTTCCATTTTCTGTCCGTTTGTGACCAAGGCTATTTTTACATTTCTGCGGTGTTTGTGTTTAGCTGAAACTTTCCTCTTACTCATTTACTGTACCCACACATATTATATACCGTTTTTCTCGCCATTAAATGGACTTTCTAAAAATACCATTATTTTTATCATATCTTATCATTTACTATAAAATAATTTATAAAATATGGGGAAAAATGGAAAAAAACACACTTTTTCTAACTTTGAACCCCAAAATCTGTTACATATCTACAACCACCAAAAAACACCCATGCTAAATAGTTTCTAAATTTTGTCCTGAGTTTAGAAATACCCAATGTTTACATCTTCTTTGCTTTTTTTGTAACTTATAGGGCCATAAATACAAGTAGCACTTTGCTATTTTCAAACCATTTTTTTTTTCAAAATTAGCGCTAGTTACATTGGGACACTGATATCTTTCAGGAATCCCTGAATATCCATTGACATGTATATATTTTTTTTTAGAAGACATCCCAAAGTATTGATCTAGGCCCATTTTGGTATATTTCATGCCACCATTTCACCGCCAAATGCGATCAAATACAAAAAATCGTTCACTTTTTCACAATATTTTTCACAAACTTTCAGTTTCTCACTGAAATTATTTACAAACTGCTTGTGCAATTATGGCATAAATGGTTGTAAATTCTTCTCTGGGATCCCCTTTGTTCAGAAATAGCAGACATATATGGCTTTGGCATTGCTTTTTGGTAATTAGAAGGCCGCTAAATGCCACTGCGCACCACACGTGTATTATGCCCAGCAGTGAAGGGGTTAATTAGGGAGCATGTAAGGAGCTTTTTGGGGTATTTTTAGCTTTAGTGTAGTGTAGTACACAACCCCAAGTATTGATCTAGGCCCATTTTGGTATATTTCATGCCACCATTTCACCGCCAAATGCGATCAAATTAAAAAAAAGTTACATTTTTCACAATTTTAGGTTTCTCACTGAAATCATTTACAAACAGCTTGTGCAATTATGGCACAAATGGTTGTAAATGCTTCTCTGGGATCCCCTTTGTTCAGAAATAGCAGACATATATGACTTTGGCGTTGCTTTATGGTAATTAGAATGCTGCTAAATGGCGCTGCGCATCACACGTGTATTATGGCTAGCAGTGAAGGGGTTAATTAGGTAGCTTGTAGGGAGCTTGCAGGGTTAATTTTAGCTTTAGTGTAGATATCAGCCTCCCACCTGAAACATCAGACCCCCTGATCCCTCCCAAACATCTCTCTTCCCTCCCCTACCCCACAAATGTCCCCGCCATCTTAAGTACTGGCAGAAACTCTGCCAGTACTAAAATAAAAGGAAAATTTTGGCTTTTTTGTGCAATTTTTTTTAGCATATTTACATATGCTTATGTGTAGGATCCCCCTCAGCCCCCAAACTCACTGATACCCCACCAAACAGCTCTCTAACCCTCCCCCTCTGACTTAATGTGCGCCATCTTGGGTACTGGCAGCTGTCTGCCAGTACCCATTTTAGTGAAAAATATGCTGCTTTTATTAAAAAAATGTCCCTTTTCTGTAGTGTAGCTCCCCCCCCCCCCCCAATACCAACCCCCCACCCCTTCCAGATCCCTTAGATGCTTTCCAAAAAATAAGTTTATTTTAATTTTTTTTTTCAATTTACTTGCAACTTTTTTTCTGTAGTGTAGCGGTTCCCACCCGCTCCCGCCCCGTGCACGCGCCCGCCCGCACCCCCCGTGCACGCACGCGCGCCCGTGCGTGCCCCCGAATGCTCCGCCCCCGATCCCACCCCCTCCACCTTACAGAGCTCCCCGATGGCCGCCCACCCGCCTCCCAAGTCGGCTCCCACCCACCAACGATACCGGCCATCGATGTCCGGTGCAGAGAGGGCCACAGAGTGGCTCTCTCTGCATCGGATGGCCAGAAAGTGTTATTGCAGGATGCCTCGATGTCGAGGCATCACTGCAATAACCGGAAAGCAGCTGGAAGCGAGCAGGATCGCTTCCAGCTGCTTTCCAGACTGAGGACGTGCAGGGTACGTCCTTGGTCGTTAACTGACATCCTTTAGAGGACGTACCCTGCACGTCCTCGGTCGTTAAGGGGTTAAACAAAAGCCTGTTAAAAGTACTTTACATTGACATCAGCAGTTTTACATGCACCAGGTGTTCTCATAAGATTCAGAGCTTCTAAATGGTTCAATATCTCCCCTTGAAGCACTTCAAGTATTTATTTACCATTCAAGCTAATCATTTTTTACAGCCTTAGAGGTGCATAAAAACTCAATTATTTTTATTCAGATAGAAGATACAATTTAAAACATTTCCAATTTACTTAATTTATCAAACTTTGTTAGTTCTCATGTTATTCTTTGTTGAAGAGCCTAGGTAAGCAATGTGTACCTGTATGGTCTACTATATAGTAGTAGTTTGTGAAAACACTGCTGCCATGTAGTGCTCTTGCAAATGTGTGATACTAAAATATACAGAAAGACAATTAAAGTGCCAGGAACGAACATCTCAGTGGCCTGGTTACTGCCAGGAAGTAACTTCTTTTAGCCCAGTTATGCTACAGAGGCCCAAAATACAAGGCAATTCACCTTTAAACAAGGGAAATGGCAACACCAGACGATCGTGTCGGCCTTTGGCTAAAAGAAGATACACCTAGGTGGCAACTGAGCCATAGAACAAGCCACTGAGCTGCTCGTTCCTTCCAGATTGATTCTCTTTCTGTATGTACATTCATGCAAAACTGCTGCTATTTAGTGCTCCAAACACACGCGATTGATCCTAAGCCTGCCTACCTGTTTTCCCACAAAGGATACCAAGAGAAGGAAGCAATCTAAACCTGAACTATACATGAAGAATTGTTGGTTTCATTTCCCTTTAATGGTAAAAAGCTGAATGTAATATAGCAAATATCCCACCCAGGTGTATGCTTGACTATCTGTTGTAGTATGTTTGATACTTATGTGTGATCTTCTGCAATAGGACTGTGCACCCAAGTTTGACTGGGGCTAACTGCCTATCTCTGGATATAAACCCATCTTTTCTGTTAGTGCTAGGTAAGCACCCATAGCCAGAACCATGAGTTTTTCCAGTGTCAAAGGATGTGTACCCATCCTGGTTTGCAAGTGTTCCACTTCCGTGTTTTGATATTGAGATATATATATATATATATATATATATATAGAGAGAGAGAGAGAGAGAGAGAGAGAGAGAGAGAGAGAGAGAGAGAGAGAGAGAGATAGATAGATAGATAGATAGATAGATAGATAGATAGATAGATAGATAGATAGATAAGTAAATCCTTATGCTATTAGAATATTATTTCAATCTGTTATTTTTTACTTTGATGTCATGTATAATGCATATTTTCTTTTGTTTTCAGCTTTCAGATACCCAAATAGTGGAATACTATGAGAAATATAAGTCAAGAAACAATGAGCTGGAAGCATTTAATATGGTAACTAATTAAAAAATATTAATTCTAATTTAATAAGGCATAAATGCTGAAAAGATTGTGAAATGTTATCACTTTTAATTAATCTCACCCATGAACAATCAATTTAATATTGCACTGTTATGCTGTGCACATGCAATACATCTGTATTTAATGCTGATAATACTAATATACATTTGAAATTAGTCTGGATATTGCTGATAGTAAGTTATATTGGGATTTGGTATCTAGGAAACCTCAGAAAAACTTAATATAAACCTTGGGATAATATCAAACAGTAAACTGAAGAGTTCTGTTTATGAATAAAAACGTTGTCATATGCTCCATGACCCTTAGCTGTAGTTTGAAGATTTCTACATTGTATTATTTTTCTTTTAAAATATATGAGGGTTTTTTATCTACATTCCAGGATGAGGCTCAACACCTGTAACTCTGAACAACAAAGAAAGGTTATGAACTTGTGCAGAAATAAGTGTTTTTAGGGTGAGCTCACACTTCATAAGCAATAGTATGAGCTGTGGACAGAAGTTTTTCTATCTTTAATAAAAATAATTTTAAAAAAAAAATATTTCACCAAGCAACTATTTTTCTCCCAGTCTCAATAATCACAAAGAAAACATTGAACGAGTAGCTGTCTTGCTGTAATGATGTAGTATTCAACTGGATGACAAATAGGTCATTAATTAGCAGCCAAGATTTACTTTCGTATTAGCTGTGTATTTTTTGCTCCCATGTTGGTCTTCGGAAGCCTGTTACATTAGCTTATTTATTGTTTACCAGTGTGACAGGAAGCCTGATGTTCCAGGTATAATGAATATTCATAGTTTGGGCAGTTTAACTAATTCAAATTGCAGTGTTTTTAATGGATTGGAATGCTATAAAAATAAAAGGAAATGAAAAACCACCTAAGTTTAATACAACATTTTTGCTCTGAAAACTCAAATGGTTCAGAGTCTATGAATATTTTTGTGTGGGATAAACTGAGTCACATGGAAGATAAAATACCTTTATTTATGTTAGAGAAATTTTAATTCTGACTAATTTGTCTTTTATTCCATGGAATTTTATGGGGGGGAAAAGAGAGGAATTTTTATTTTTACATTATTCAACATATATGGAAGAAAAGAGACTATTTTTCTTTTTGAGTTATTGACATACAGGGATGGACTGACCCATTGGGCACTTGGTCACTGAGGACCCATAGCCTGGGGGGCAACAGCCCATTCAGCACCTTCAGTCAGATTGCTAGGGTGCCCAACACCCTTATTAAGAAATTATAGCAGTATTGGTAATTATTTAGCACGCTTTACAGTAGACTTTGCCTCTGCCACTTGCCCCCTCCAAGCACCACCTGCCTCAATTTAGCCCGGTGCGGCTGGATCCTTTCCAGGCCATGCAGCAAATAACTACATTCCCCGTAATGCTGGTCAGAGGGTGTGTGATCTGGTCTACTTTTCAAGGTCTGTCTGGTTTAATCCCCCAGCACAGTGCTAACAGTTGTGCCAGTGTTTGAAGGGTGGCAACTGAATGTAAGGGCTTGATTACTGACCCTTATGTTAGGCAACCTGCCCGGCCAGCATAGCATATAACACAGCACATGGGAACTAAAAGTCCCAGTATGCTGCTCAAGCGGAGATGTGATCACCCGGCAGTGTGTTTATGTCACATGGTGAACCTGCTAGACTTGCATCTTCTTTGTGAGTAATTATTCAGTTACATGTCTGTTATTCTGGTAAAAATATTCTCTCTCAATACTATTAACTTTACTATCAATATGTCTAGTTCATAAAAGTTCTCTTTTATATAACAATACCCCCTTTCTAGCCTATTACTCTTAGCATTTCTTTTGTTAAATAAGATTTAATTAAAAAAAAAAAAAGAAAAGAAAAGAAATTCTTAAGATACATTATATTTATCAAGGTCTAGATCCTATGTAAGTTACTATCATGGAACTACTACGTAAAAGGTGAAAACACCACTTTTAATGTAATGTCTCCATTTTAGTGACCATACCAGATTTTGTGCCATTTCTTTTACCTTTCATTGACTTTAAAGGGACTTAAAATTTAAAAATGTTCTTTCATGATTCAGATAGAGAATACAATTGTAAACAACATTACAATTTACTTAATTTGCTTCATTCTTTAGATATCATTTGCTGAAGAAATAACAATGCCCATGGGTGAGCCAATCCCACAAGGCATCTAAGTGCAGCCACCAATCAGTACCTGTTGGTTAACGTGCAAGTGATAGGTGTTAGTTTTTTTCTTCTGCACTCTACCGGAGAATACGCTAATGCGTAGCGATATTTGGTTAGTGCACGTTGCACGCAAAAAGCTTACTTCTAGCGATGTTTCTTCTCAAGTAAAAGTGCTAATAGCGCGCCACTTGTAATCTGGCCCATAATATGAAAGCTGGGATGGTGCTAAAATAAAAAAGCAAAATATATTTTTCATGTAGGCATGGAAATCTACTCTCAGGAAAGTCCAAATGGAACTATAGGAAAAGTATTAAAATATGTTCTGGCTTTCAGTGGTAACATTTTTCAAGCCTTTAGTATCGGTTGGATTAAAGAAATTTAAACACCTGTTGCTTTTGAAATTTAAACACCTTATGCTTTTCCCCACACTCCCTATAGAGACTAGAAAGAAAACTTTGTAACCAATTTTTTTCAAAATGTTGCAAATTGCTTACACTGTATATTTTATTTTTAGATGTTGCAGGTTACAGAATGATCTTTTTTGGCCTCCTAGGTAGTGTGGGGTGAACACATTTTTCCCAAAAGCTAAATATTTTAATGTGCTTTTAAAAGATATACGACTGAACCCCCAGAATTTTATTGCAACACAGTTGCAATATAAGATGTTTTATTTTTTTATTTTATTTTTTGCATTTAGTATGATGGGGTTTTCCCCAGATTGGGGTATTTCTTTAAACTATTTTCTAAAAGTGTATTGTCTGCTGAAAACAAGGTATGATTTGTATGATTACCTTGCAGAGAAAACACTGAAATATATGTAAATGCAATGAGTGCAAGCAGCCCCCATAGTGATCTGTTGTTTATGCTTTTACATAGTAACATAGTAGATGAGATTAAAAGAAGACAGAAGTCCATCAAGTTTAACCTATACAGATCCTACCTGATTTACAATAAAAGCTCCAATTGATCTTAATCCCATTAAAAATGTGACCAATTTAACACAAGCAATCATATCCCTCAATTCGGTTTCTAGCCAGAAATGTACCTAAGACATTTTTGAATTGATCTAAGGTATTGGTATTCACTACCTCCGTAGGCAATGAGCTCTGCAATTTGATTGCTCTTACAGTGAAAAAATATTTAGAATGCTGTAGATTAAATGTCTTTTCCTCCAGCCTTAAATTGTGACCTTTTGTCACAAATAATTTCCTTGAAATAAACAGAGCTTCTGCCAACTGTGTATACGGGCTTTGAATATATTTATATAAAGTAATCATATCACCTCTCAAGCGCCTTTTTTCCTAGAGAAAACAAACCCAGTTTGGCTAATCTCTCCTCAAAGTTTAAATTCTCCATTCCCCTTATTAGTTTTGTGGCCCTTCTCTGAACTTTTTCTAACTCCGCAATGTCTTTTTTTGAGATTGGTCCCCATAACTGCACTCCATATGCAAGGTGAGGTCTTACCAGGGATTTATATAGTGACAGAATTATTCATTTCTCCCTTGCATCAATGCCTCTTTTAATACATGCTAGTATTTTATCAGCTGCTTCCCTGCCTTGTGCACCTATTTTAAGCTTGTTAGCTATAAGTACGCCCAAATCCCTTTCCATCTCTGTGTCTCTAAGTCTAGTCCCATATGAATAATAGGTTTTGGATAAGAAAGAAAAAGAAATAATGGCACTACAATTGTTGATTCCCTATTGATTTAAATCACCAAACGATAATATTCATATACATCGTCATTTAACTAATATAAGGATAGGGAACGGTGCTGTACACTGAAAACATCCAAAAATAGAAAAATTGTGTGATTCACCAAAAAGTATGTACCCTATAGGACTCAACAACGCATATTCAGAACAAAAATATTCCTGTAATAGTTGTATTAAGCATACTCGTATCCAAAATTGTGGAGAGATGTGTGTATAAAACTTAACTTAAAATATATAAAAATGGGTTATGATGTTTAAAAACAAAGTAGTGTGAGTTTCTATTAGTCAAATGACTTGTGCTACCCTTGACATATCGTAAATAAGTATAATATAAGTATACTGAGTAGCAAAAGGATTCAGCCGAGATCTATTCAGCAGGGGAAATAATAGAGTTGTGTGGGAAGAAAATCACAGTGCACCATACATTTGCTAGTAACAACGCCTTATCAGCATTTAATACCATGTCGACAAAGGTCGAATTAGCAGTGTTTTGTGTGTAGGATTTGACAGTGTATTTGGTGTGAGATGCGGAGAGTGGATTGCTTACAAACGCCTTTACTGCAGTGCTTTTGCATCCCACACAACTTTATTATTTTCCCTGCTGAATAGATCTCGGCTGAATCTTTTTGCTACTCAGTATACTTATTTACGATATGCCAAGGGTAGCACAAGTCATTTGACTAATAGAAGCTCACTCTACTTTGTTCTTAAATATCATAACCCATTTCTTAAGATATGGAGAGTCCACAACGTCAATTACTAGTGGAAATACCACTCCTGGCCAGCAGGAGGAGGCAAAGAGCACCACAGCAAAGCTGTTAAATGTCACTTTCCTACCAATTATCCCCAGTCATTCTCTTTGCCTCTGTCAATGGAGGAGGTGAAGTTTTTGGTGTCTGAAGAAAAATGTGATATTGGTGTGCTGCCTTGTCTGATTCTTTTTTAGAAGAGACTCCGTTAGAGGAAATCCAGGATAGGATTAAGGCTCTCAAATTAGCCAATTCCTTTTTTTCTGATGCTAACATGCAAGTTATCAGACTAGGAGCCAAGATGTCTGGTTTCACTGTGTTAGCCCGCAGTACTTTGTGGCTTAAATCTTAGTTGGCTGATGTTACCTCCAAGTCTAAGCTTTTGGCACTTCCTTATAAGGGTAAGACCTTGTTTGGACCTGGTCTGGCAGAAATTATTTCTGAGATTACAGGTGGAAAAGGGTCTTTTCTTCCTTAAGGTAAATAGAATAGACCTAAAGGACGCCAAAGTAATTTTCGTTCCTTTCGTAACTTCAGAGGTCAGAAGTCTTCCTCTTCCAAGCAGGAACAGTTCAAGCCTTCTTGGAAACCCAACTAGTCTTGGAACAAGGGGAAGCAGTCTAAGAAGCCTGCAGCTGATTCTAAGTCAGCATGAAGGCTCTGCCCCCGGTCCGGGATCGGATCAAGTGGGGGCAGACTTTCCCTGTTTTGTCAAGCCTGGATATGAGATGTACCAGATCAAATGGGCTGTGGACATAGTATCTCAGGGTTTCAAAATAGAATTCAGATCCTTTCTTCCCTTGTGCAGGTTCCACCTCTCAAGACTATCTACAGATCAGGTAAAAAGAGAGGCACTCTTGAACTGTGTTCAGGACCTTTTTTACCTGGGAGTGATTGTTCCAGTTCCAATAAGGGAACAGGGTCTAGGATTTTATTCAAACCTGTTTGTGGTTCCCCAAAAAGAGGGAACTTTTTGACTTATTTTAGATCTAAAGTGTCTGTAACAAGTTTCTCAGGGTGCCGTCCTTCAAAATGTAAACTATTCGTTCCACTCTTCCTCTGGTCCAAGAGGGTCAGTTCATGACAACCATAGATTTGAAGGATGCATATCTTTATGTTCCCACCCACAGGGATCATCACAAATTCCTGAGATTTGCTTTTCTGGACAATCACTTTCAGTTTGTGGCTCTTCCGTTTGGCCTTGCCACAGCTCCTAGAATATTCTCAAAAATTCTGGGGGTTCTTTTGGCAGTGCTCAGGTCTCAAGGAATTGCAGTAGAGCCCTACCTGGACGACTTATTGGTTCAGGAGCCATCTTTTCAACAAGCAAACTCTCATACAGAGATCTTGTTGTCTTTTCTACGTTCCCACTGTTGGAAAGTGAATCTGGAAAAGAGTTTCCTTGTTCCAGCTACAAGGGTGATTTTCTTAGGGACCATTATAGATTCCCTATCTATGAAGATTTTTCTGACAGAGGTCAGAAAATCCAAAGTTCTTTCCTCTTGCCTCTCTCTTCAGTCTACTGTTCGGCCATCAGTAACTCAATGTATGGAGGTAATTGGTCTGATAGTCACTTCCATGGACATCATTCCCTTTGCTCGATTCCATCTGAGAGCTCTGCAGTTATGCATGCTCAGACAATGGAACGAAAATCATTCAGATTTGTCTCAGAGGATAGTTCTAGATCAGTTGACCAGAGACTCTCTCCCGTGGTGGTTCTCTCAGGAGCATCTGTCTCAGGGCACATGCTTTAGGAGACCTTTTTAGGTGATTGTAACCACGGACGACAGTCTGCTAGGTTGGGGAGCAGTCTGGGACTTGTTAAAGGCGCAGGGTCTATGGACTCGGGAAGAGTCTGCTCTCCCCATAAATATCTTGGAGTTGAGAGCGATTTTCTATGCGCTGATGGCTTGGCCTCAGTTGTCTTTAGTCCGGTTTATCAGTTTCCAGTCGGACAACATCACCTCAGTGGCTTACATCAACCACCAGGGAGGAACCCGGAGTTCCTTAGCCATGAGGAAGGTGGCTCGAATTATTCAGTGGGTGGAAGTTCACAATTGTTGCCTATCTGCTATCCACATTCCAGGAGTGGACAACTGGGAAGCGGATTTTCTGAGCAGATAGACATTTCCTCCCGGGTAGTTGGCTCTCCATCCGGAGGCGTTTCCCAGGTTAACCCTCAGATGGGGGGTGTCGGAGTTGGGTCTGATGGCATCTCGGCAGAATGCCAAACTTCCAAGGTACGGTTGAAGGTCAAGAGATCCACAGGCTGCTCTGATAAATGCTTTGGAGGTTCCTTAGGTTTTCGATCTAGCATATCTGTTTCCTCTGTTTGCGCTCCTTCCACGAGTCATTGCTCGTATCAGGAGAGAGTGTCGGTAATTCTAATAGCTCCTGCGTGGCATCGCTCAATCTGGTATGCAGACCTAGTGAAAATGTAATCTCTGCCACCTTGGACGTTACCTCTGAGGAAGGTATCAAAAAGGTTGAGGAACAATAATCAGCGGAAATTTTCCTTTGATTCTTTTTATATCCTTTTGTACATATGATTTTGACTCTCCTTTGATACCTTGTCAAAATTATATATTTATTATATGGGTCTTCATAAGGAGCAGTGCTTAAGCATGTAAATTGATGAATCTTGAGTAGACATAGAACACTGGTATGTGAACTTTGTCTGAAAGATATGCTTCTATGCACTGTTTGTAATTATCACTTGGGCTTTGGTGCAAATAGTAGAAAAGAATAAATAATAAAATCTAACTTTCTCCTGTTAAGTGTAGTCAGTCCACGGGTCATCCATTACTTATGGGATTATATCTCCTCCCTAACAGGAAGTGCAAGAGGATCACCCAAGCAGAGCTGCTATATAGCTCCTCCCCTCTACGTCATACCCAGTCATTCTCTTGCACCTAACTAATAGATAGGACGTGTGAGAGGACTGTGGTTGTTAAACTTAGTTTTTATTTCTTCAATCAAAAGTTTGTTATTTTAAACGGCACCGGAGTGTGTTGTTTCTTCTCAGGCAGCATTAGAAGAAGAATCTACCTGAGTTTGTGTATGATCTTAGTGGTCGTAACTAAGATCCACTTGCTGTTCTCGGCCATTCTGAGGAGTGAGGTAACTTCAGAACAGGGGATAGCAGGTAGGGCTCACCTGCAAGGAGGTATGTTGCAGTATATTATTTTCTAAGGAATGGAATTGACTGAGAAAATACTGCTAATACCGATGTAATGTAAGTGCAGCCTTAAATGCAGTAGTAGCGACTGGTATCAGGCTGATATGTATGTATGTATACTCTGAGGTATTTCTGGGGAATGGAATTTCACTAAGAAAATACTATCTATATTTAAGTAATATTTGAGCCTACACTGCAGTGAAAGCAACTAGCAGCAGGCTTATTAATAACATTTCATATTTTCATTTTTAAAACGTTTACTGGCATGTTAATCGTTTTTTTCTGAGGTACTTGGTGATAAAACTTTATGGGCATGACTTTTACCACATGGCTGTCGTTTGTTTCTGAATAAAATCAGTTTACTGAGCTTCCCCACTGTTGTAATATGAGTGGGAGGGGCCTATTTTAGCGCTTTATTGCGCAGTAAAAATTTAGTCACAGTCTTCCTATTCTTCCTCCATGATCCAGGACGTCTCTACAGAGCTCAGGGGTCTCCAAGCTAGTTTTGAGGGAGGTAATCACTCACAGCAGACCTGTGAGAGTGTGTTTTGACTGTGATAAAAACGTTAATATTAAATTGTTATCCGTTTTTGGGTATTAAGGGGTTAATCATCCATTTGCTGGTGGGTGCAATCCTTTGCTAACTTAATACATTTACTGTGAAAATTTGGTTGCTATAACTAATTTGGTTCATTGTTATTTCAACTGTGACAGTATTTTTGTGCTTCTTAAAGGCACAGTAGCGTTTTTTATATTGCTTGTAAATTTATTTGAAAAGTATTGTCCAAGCTTGCTAGTCTCATTGCTAGTCTGTTTAAACATGTCTGACACAGATGAATCTCTTTGTTCACTATGTTTAAAAGCCAATGTGGAGCCCAATAGAAATTTGTGTACTAATTGCATTGATGCTACTTTAAATAAAAGCCAATCTGTACATGTAAAGAAAATTTCACCAGACAACGAGGGGGAAGTTATGCCGACTAACTCTCCTAACGTGTCAGTACCTTCGCCTCCCGCTCAGGAGGTGCGTGATATTGTGGCGCCAAGTACATCACGGCGGCCCATACAAATCACTTTGCAAGACATGGCTAATGTTATGACTGAAGTACTATCTAAATTGCCAGAATTTAGGGGTAAACGCGATCACTCTGGGGTAAGAACAGAGTGCGCTGATAATAATAGAGCCATGTCTGATACTGCGTCACAATTTGCAGAACATGAGGACGGAGAGCTTCATTCTGTGGGTGACGGATCTGATCCAAGTAAACTGGACTCAGACATTTCAAATTTTAAATTTAAGCTTGAGAACCTCCGTGTATTACTAGGGGAGGTATTAGCAGCTCTGAATGATTGTAACACGGTTGCAATTCCAGAGAAAATATGTAGGCTGGATAAATATTTTGCGGTACCGGCGTGTACTGACGTTTTTCCTATACCTAAAAGTCTTACAGAAATTGTTAACAAGGAGTGGGATAGACCCGGTGTGCCTTTTTCTCCCCCTCCTATATTTAGAAAAATGTTTCCAATAGACGCCACCACACGGGACTTATGGCAGACGGTCCCTAAGGTGGAGGGAGCAGTTTCTACTCTGGCCAAGCGCACCACTATCCCGGTGGAGGATAGCTGTGCTTTTTCAGATCCAATGGATAAAAAGTTAGAGGGTTACCTTAAGAAAATGTTTGTTCAGCAAAGTTTTATATTACAACCCCTTGCATGCATTGCGCCTGTCACGGCTGCGGCGGCATTCTGGTTTGAGTCTCTGGAAGAGACCCTTAGCACAGCTCCATTGGATGAGATTATAGACAAGCTTAAAGTCCTTAAGCTAGCTAATTCATTTATTTCTGATGCTGTAGTACACTTAACTAAACTCACGGCTAAGAACTCCGGATTCGCCATTCAAGCGCGTAGGGCGCTGTGGCTTAAATCCTGGTCAGCCGATGTGACTTCTAAATCTAAATTGCTTAACATTCCTTTCAAAGGGCAGACATTATTCGGGCCCGGTTTGAAAGAAATTATCGCTGACATTACTGGAGGTAAGGGCCATGCCCTGCCTCAAGACAGGGCCAAACCAAGGGCTAAACAGTCTAATTTTCGTGCCTTTCGTAACTTCAAGGCAGGAGCAGCATCAACTTCCTCCGCTCCAAGACAGGAAGGAACTGTTGCTCGCTACAGACAGGGCTGGAAACCTAACCAGTCCTGGAACAAGGGCAAGCAGGCCAGAAAACCTGCTGCTGCCCCTAAGACAGCATGAAGTGAGGGCCCCCGATCCGGAAACGGATCTAGTGGGGGGCAGACTTTCTCTCTTCGCCCAGGCTTGGGCAAGAGATGTCCAGGATCCCTGGGCGTTAGAGATCATATCTCAGGGATATCTTCTGGACTTCAAAGCTTCTCCTCCAAAAGGGAGATTTCATCTTTCAAGGTTGTCAGCAAACCAGATAAAGAAAGAGGCGTTTCTACGCTGTGTACAAGACCTTTTACTAATGGGAGTGATCCACCCAGTTCCGCGGTCGGAACACGGACAAGGGTTTTACTCAAATCTGTTTGTGGTTCCCAAAAAAGAGGGAACCTTCAGACCAATCTTGGACTTAAAGATCCTAAACAAATTCCTAAGAGTTCCATCGTTCAAAATGGAAACTATTCGGACCATCTTACCTATGATCCAAGAGGGTCAGTACATGACCACAGTGGATTTAAAGGATGCCTACCTTCACATACCGATTCACAAGGATCATTACCGGTATCTAAGGTTTGCCTTCCTAAACAGGCATTACCAGTTTGTAGCTCTTCCCTTCGGGTTAGCTACAGCTCCAAGAATCTTTACAAAGGTTCTGGGCTCTCTTCTGGCGGTACTAAGACCGCGAGGAATAGCGGTAGCTCCGTACCTAGACGACATTCTGATACAAGCGTCAAGTTTCCAAACTGCCAAGTCTCATACAGAGTTAGTTCTGGCATTTCTAAGGTCGCATGGGTGGAAGGTGAACGTAGAAAAGAGTTCTCTATTGCCACTCACAAGAGTTCCCTTCTTAGGGACTCTTATAGATTCTGTAGAAATGAAAATTTACCTGACAGAGGACAGGTTATCAAAGCTTCTAAATGCTTGCCGTGTCCTTCATTCCATTCAACACCCGTCAGTGGCTCAATGCATGGAGGTAATCGGCTTAATGGTAGCGGCAATGGACATAGTACCTTTTGCACGCCTGCATCTCAGACCGCTGCAATTGTGCATGCTAAGTCAGTGGAATGGGGATTACTCAGATTTGTCCCCTATGCTAAATCTGGATCAAGAGACCAGAGATTCTCTTCTATGGTGGCTTTCTCGGCCACATCTGTCCAGGGGGATGCCCTTCAGCAGGCCTGATTGGACGATTGTAACAACAGACGCCAGCCTGCTAGGTTGGGGCGCTGTCTGGAATTCCCTGAAGGCTCAGGGATCATGGACTCAGGAGGAGAGACTCCTTCCAATAAACATTCTGGAATTAAGAGCAGTTTTAAATGCTCTTCTGGCTTGGCCTCAGTTAGCAACTCTGAGGTTCATCAGGTTTCAGTCGGACAACATCACGACTGTGGCTTACATCAACCATCAGGGAGGGACAAGGAGTTCCCTAGCGATGATGGAAGTCTCAAAGATAATTCGCTGGGCAGAGTCTCACTCTTGCCACCTGTCAGCGATCCACATCCCAGGCGTGGAGAACTGGGAGGCGGATTTCCTAAGTCGCCAGACTTTTCATCCGGGGGAGTGGGAACTTCATCCAGAGGTGTTTGCCCAACTGCTTCATCATTGGGGCCAACCAGATCTGGATCTCATGGCGTCTCGCCAGAACGCCAAGCTTCCTTGTTACGGATCCAGGTCCAGGGACCCGGGAGCGGTACTGATAGATGCTCTGACAGCACCTTGGGTTTTCAACATGGCTTATGTGTTTCCACCCTTCCTGATGCTTCCTCGATTGATTGCCAGGATCAAACTGGAGAGAGCATCGATGATTCTAATAGCGCCTGCGTGGCCACGCAGGACCTGGTATGCAGATCTAGTGGACATGTCGTCCTGTCCACCATGGTCTCTGCCTCTGAGACAGGACCTTCTGATTCAGGGTCCTTTCAAACATCCAAATCTAATTTCTCTGAGGCTGACTGCATGGAGATTGAACGCTTGATTCTATCAAAGCGGGGATTCTCGGAGTCAGTGATTGATACCTTAATACAGGCTAGGAAACCTGTTACCAGGAAAATTTACCATAAAATATGGCGTAAATACTTATATTGGTGCGAATCCAAGAGTTACTCATGGAGTAAGGTTAGGATTCCTAGGATATTGTCTTTTCTACAAGAAGATTTAGAAAAGGGTTTATCTGCTAGTTCGTTAAAGGGACAGATCTCAGCTCTGTCTATCCTTTTACACAAACGTCTGTCAGAAGTTCCAGACGTTCAGGCTTTTTGTCAGGCTTTGGCTAGGATTAAGCCTGTGTTTAAGACTGTTGCTCCGCCGTGGAGCTTAAACTTAGTTCTTAACGTTCTCAAAGGTGTTCCGTTTGAACCCCTTCATTCCATTGATATCAAGCTGTTATCTTGGAAGGTTCTGTTTTTAATGGCTATTTCCTCGGCTCGAAGAGTCTCTGAGTTATCGGCCTTACATTGTGATTCTCCTTATCTGATTTTTCATTCAGACAAGGTAGTTCTGCGTACTAAACCTGGGTTCTTACCTAAGGTAGTCACTAACAAGAATATCAATCAAGAGATTGTTGTTCCATCATTGTGTCCTAACCCTTCTTCAAAGAAGGAACGACTTCTGCACAATCTGGACGTCGTCCGTGCCCTGAAATTTTATTTGCAGGCAACTAAGGATTTTAGACAAACTTCTTCTCTGTTTGTCGTTTATTCTGGACAGAGGAGAGGTCAAAAAGCTTCGGCTACCTCTCTCTCTTTTTGGCTTCGTAGCATAATACGTTTAGCCTATGAGACTGCTGGACAGCAGCCTCCTGAAAGGATTACAGCTCATTCTACTAGAGCTGTGGCTTCCACTTGGGCCTTTAAGAATGAGGCCTCTGTTGAACAGATTTGCAAGGCTGCAACTTGGTCTTCACTTCACACTTTTTCAAAATTTTACAAATTTGACACTTTTGCTTCTTCGGAGGCTGTTTTTGGGAGAAAGGTTCTACAGGCAGTGGTTCCTTCCGTGTAAAGATCCTGCCTGTCCCTCCCGTCATCCGTGTACTTTAGCTTTGGTATTGGTATCCCATAAGTAATGGATGACCCGTGGACTGACTACACTTAACAGGAGAAAACATAATTTATGCTTACCTGATAAATTCCTTTCTCCTGTAGTGTAGTCAGTCCACGGCCCGCCCTGTTTTTGACGGCAAATCTAAATTTTAAATTAAACTCCAGTCACCACTGCACCCTATAGTTTCTCCTTTCTCGTTTGGTTTCGGTCGAATGACTGGGTATGACGTAGAGGGGAGGAGCTATATAGCAGCTCTGCTTGGGTGATCCTCTTGCACTTCCTGTTAGGGAGGAGATATAATCCCATAAGTAATGGATGACCCGTGGACTGACTACACTACAGGAGAAAGGAATTTATCAGGTAAGCATATTATAGTAGGGGTAAGCACCCCTACTATAATAAAGTTATTAACCCCTAATCCGCCTCACTCTCGCCTCAATAACCCTGCCGACCGCACCTCACCCCTACTATAATAAAGTTATTAACCGTTCCGCCTCAATAACCCTATAAGAAATAGTATTAACCCCTAATCTGCCCTCCCTAACATCGCCGACACCTAACTTCAATTATTAACCCCTAATCTGCCGACCGGATCTCGCCGATACTCTAATAAATGGATTAACCCCTAAAGCTAAGTCTAACCCTAACACTAACACCCCCCTAAGTTAAATATAATTTAAATCTAACGAAATAAATTAACTCTTATTAAATAAATTATTCCTATTTAAAGCTAAATACTTACCTGTAAAATAAACCCTAATATAGCTACAATATAACGAATAATTATATTGTAACTATTTTAGGATTTATATTTATTTTACAGGCAACTTTGTATTTATTTTAACCAGGTACAATAGCTATTAAATAGTTAAGAACTATTTAATAGCTAAAATAGTTAAAATAATTACAAAATTACCTGTAAAATAAATCCTAACCTAAGTTACAATTAAACCTAACACTACACTATCAATAAATTAATTAAATACAATACCTACAGATAACTACAATTAAATAAACTAATTAAAGTACAAAAAATAAAAAAGAACTAAGTTACAAAAAATAAAAAAATATTTACAAACATTAGAAAAATATTACAACAATTTTAAACTAATTACACCTACTCTAAGCCCCCTAATAAAATAACAAAGACCCCCAAAATAAAAAAATGCCCTACCCTATTCTAAAATTAAAAAAGTTCAAAGCTCTTTTACCTTACCAGCCCTGAAAAGGGCCATTTGCGGGGCATGCCCCAAATAATTCAGCTCTTTTGCCTGTAAAAAAAAACATACAATACCCCCCCCAACATTACAACCCACCACCCACATACCCCTAATCTAACCCAAACCCCCCTTAAATAAACCTAACACTAAGCCCCTGAAGATCTTCCTACCTTATCTTCACCATGCCAGGTTCACCGATTCGTCCTCCGACGTCTTGATCCAAGCCTCCGAAGGCTTCATCCAAGCCCAAGCGGGGGCTGGCTATCCATAATCCGGCTGAAGTCTTCTATCAAGCGGCGGCTGAAGAGGTCCAGAAGAGGCTCCAAAGTCTTCATCCTATCCGGGAAGAAGAGGAGATCCGGACCGGCAACCATCTTGATCCAAGCGGCATCTTCTATCTTCATCCGATGACGAACGGCTCCATCTTGAAGACCTCCGGCGCGGATCCATCCTCTTCTTCCGGCGTCCAACTGAAGAATGAAGGTTCCTTTAAGGGACGTCATCCAAGATGGCGTCCCTCGAATTCCGATTGGCTGATAGGATTCTATCAGCCAATCGGAATTAAGGTAGGAAAATTCTGATTGGCTGATGGAATCAGCCAATCAGATTCAAGTTCAATCCGATTGGCTGATTGGATCAGCCAATCAGATTGAGCTCGCATTCTATTGGCTGATCGATTGGCTGTTAGAATCCTATCAGCCAATCGGAATTCAAGGGACGCCATCTTGGATGACGTCCCTTAAAGGAACCTTCATTCTTCATTTGGATGTCGGAAGAAGAGGATGGATCCGCGCCGGAGGTCTTCAAGATGGAGCCGTTCGTCATCGGATGAAGATAGAAGATGCCGCTTGGATCAAGATGGTTGACGGTCCGGATCTCCTCTTCTTCCCGGATAGGATGAAGACTTTGGAGCCTCTTCTAGACCTCTTCAGCCGCCGCTTGATAGAAGACTTCAGCCGGATTATGGATCGCCAGCCCCCGCTTGGGCTTGGATGAAGACTTCGGAGGCTTGGATCAAGACTTCGGAGGACGTATCGGTGAATAAGGTAGGAAGATCTTCAGGGGCTTAGTGTTAGGTTTATTTAAGGGGGGTTTGGGTTAGATTATTGGTATGTGGGTGGTGGGTTGTAATGTTGGGGGGGGGGTATTGTATTTTTTTTTTACAGGCAAAAGAGCTGAATTTTTTGGGGCATGCCCCGCAAATGGCCCTTTTCAGGGCTGGTAAGGTAAAAGAGCTTTGAACTTTTTAAATTTAGAATAGGGTAGGGCATTTTTTTTATTTTGGGGGTCTTTGTTATTTTATTAGGGGGCTTAGAGTAGGTGTAATTAGTTTAAATTTGTTGTAATATTTTTCTAATGTTTGTAAATATTTTTTTATTTTTTGTAACTTAGTTCTTTTTTATTTTTTGTACTTTAGTTAGTTTATTTAATTGTAGTTATTTGTAGGTATTGTATTTAATTAATTTATTGATAGTGTAGTGTTAGGTTTAATTGTAACTTAGGTTAGGATTTATTTTACAGGTAATTTTGTAATTATTTTAACTAGGTAGCTATTAAATAGTTCTTAACTATTTAATAGCTATTGTACCTGGTTAAAATAAATACAAAGTTGCCTGTAAAATAAATATAAATCCTAAAATAGCTACAATATAATTATTCGTTATATATTGTAGCTATATTAGGGTTTATTTTACAGGTAAGTCTTTAGTTTAAAATAGGAATAATTTATTTAATAATAGTTAATTTATTTAGTTAGATTTAAATTATATTTAATTTAGGGGAGTGTTAGGGTTAGACTTAGCTTTAGGGGTTAATACATTTATTATAGTAGCGGTGAGGTGCGGTCGGCAGATTAGGGGTTAATTATTGTAGGTAGCTGGCGGCGACGTTGTGGGGGGCAGATTAGGGGTTAATAAATATAATATAGGTGTCGGCGGTGTTGGGGGCAGCAGATTAGGGGTACATAAGGATAACGTAGGTGTCGGCGCTGTGCGGTCGGCAGATTAGGGGTTAATTATTGTAGGTAGCTGGCGGCGACGTTGTGGGGGGCAGATTAGGGGTTAATAAATATAATATAGGGTTCGGCGGTGTTAGGGGCAGCAGATTAGGGGTACATAAGGATAACGTAGGTGGCGGCGCTGTGCGGTTGGCAGATTAGGGGTTAATTATTGTAGGTAGCTGGCGGCGACGTTGTGGGGGGCAGATTGGGGGTTAATAAATATAATATAGGGGTCAGCGGTGTAAGGTGCAGCAGATTAGAGGTACATAAGTATAACGTAGGTGGCAGCGGTGTGCGGTCGGAAGATTAGGGGTTAAAAAAATTTAATCGAGTGGCGGCGATGTGGGGGGGCCTCGGTTTAGGGGTACATAGGTAGTTTATGGGCGTTAGTGTACTGTAGAGCACAGTAGTTAAGAACTTTATGAACCGGCGTTAGCCCAGAAAGCTCTTAACTCCTGTTTTTTTTCTGCGGCTGGAGTTTTGTCGTTAGATTTCTAACGCTCACTTCAGCCAAGACTCTAAATACCGGCGTTAGAAAGATCCCATTGAAAAGATAGGCTACGCAAATGGCGTAGGGGGATCTGCGGTATGGAAAAGTCGCGGCTGGAAAGTAAGCGTTAGACCCTTTCCTGACTGACTCTAAATACCAGCGGTAGCCCAAAACCAGCGTTAGGAGCCTCTAACGCTGGTTTTGACGGCTAACGCCAAACTCTTAATCTAGGCGTTAGCCTTATTCCTGGCTTGTTTGTACAAACAACCTTATGTTTCTTATTGTAGATTTAACCCAAATAAGACTTACTTCAACAACAATCTTGGTGTGTGCTCATATAATATTCAAATAGGTAATCCAGGCTAGATTATACTCAATAGTTACTATAGTTTAAAGTCAAAAGGGGTTTACTATTGTACTTCTTAATGGTTGTCAAAATTTGTGATTAAAGGGACAGTCTAGTATGAATTAAACTTTCATTATTCAGATAGGACTTCTAATTTTAAGCAACTTTCCAATTTACTTTTATCATCAAATTTGCATTTTTCTATTGGTATTCTTAGTTTAAACTAAACATAGGTAGGCTCGTATGCTAATTTCTAAGCCTTTGAGGGCTGCCTCTTATCACATGCTTTTTAAATCTCTTTTCAACACAATGAGACAGAAAGTACAAGTGGGCCATATAGATAACAATGTGTTCAGGCACAGGGAGTTATTTAAGATCTAGCACAAAACAATGCTAAATTTAAGACAATAGATAATAAACAGTCACAGTCATGTGATCAAGGGGCTGGAAGAAGGTTCCTAAATACAAGGTAATCACAGAGGTAAAAAGTACATTAATATAACTGTTTTGGTTATGCAAAACTGGGGAATGGGTAATAAAGGGATTATCTATCTTTTAAAACAATAACAATTCTATGGTAAAGGCAAAAAAAATGCAACAACCTTATTTTTCCATTTATATTAAGTCTGTCTCTTTAATTTATTTTGATAGTATGTAACTTTATTATCTTTCAAAATATGTTTGCCTCAAAAAACTGATGCTATTCATCTGAAATCAAACTAGAAAAATGCAACACTTTTATTTATTGTACTTTTAGTGTGCTGTGATGATGTTTAACTTTGTTGTGATTATGTTGCTCTTTGCCAGTATTATGCTGTTACTGTATGAATCGCAACATTGTTGATCTCAAGCACACTCTGCTGTTATCGGGAATGAGTTATCTTCACCTTGTGAATGTCGTTTTAATTAATTGTAGGCAGACTTATTATTTGATCGTAAAAAGCACATATTTATAGTTGTAATATCTATGTATGGAGACTCAGACGTTTAATATCGTGATATCCCAAGTTTAATATTGGCTTATTCACTATTAATTGTTCTGAACCCCCTCTAAGGAGGCGTATGGGAAACGTGGCGTCAGGGGTTCTCTAATTTTAACCAGCTCTCCTTATAAGTTTTAAATATTATAAACATTGAACTATTTAATGGCGGTAATAAAAGGTATATATTAATTACAGAGTGACAGTTTCACCGGAATTGTGTGCTATAGGATATAGAAATACATTAAACCAGCAAACAATAGGATAGGAGTGATATTGTTTGGCATAACGGTTATTGGTAAACATTGAGTTAGTCAATGGCGGTAATAACAGGTACAAACATTGAATTAGTCAATGGCGGTAATAACAGGTAAAAAGTAATCACCGGATAACAACTTCACTTAACTTGTGAACTATTGTACTGACAGCAGACATAAAACGAGCAAACAACCTTAAACAAGTAGTATTCTGGTTACAAACAGACTAATGAGCGTAACGATCTACTGACCAAAGCACAAATTGTACATATTTCTTTTGTGCTGCATTATCAGACAGTATAAAAAAACAAGAAAATAAGGCTTTAGAAACGATATATGTGTTATCAACGGCTATTTAGCTTAACTATTTAGTGACAACTAGCACAAGCCATACACTTGCTCAAGGTTGTTTATACCAAAATATAACAGCACAAATGATAAATGAGAAGCAAAGATTAAACTTGGAATATTACGATACAATAGAGTCTCTACACATAGATATTATAATTATCACTATGTATGTTTGCCTATAGTAACTCAAACCATATCTACAAGGGAACATAACTTATTTGTGCTAATAGCTAATTGCGCTGTGACTAGTAAAGTTATGACTCACCGAGAATACAGTATAAAACTGGCAAAGAGTAACAGAGTCACAGAAGAAAATACTCTAATATACTGATGGTATTAAACATAATAAGTGCTTCACTGGTGCAGTTTGTTTATTAGATGCATAGCATCTTAACTTTGTAGGTTAACATACTTCCGAATGTTTCATAAGCAAATAAAGCCACATATTAACAAGGTTATTTAAAGAGACAGACTGAATATAAAAACCGTACAAATTGGGACGTTTGTTCAAAGTTGTTTACACAAAAATGCAACAGTACAATTAATAGTGAATAAGCCAATATTAAACTTGGGATATCACGATATTAAACGTCTGAGTCTCCATACATAGATATTACAACTATAAATATGTGCTTTTTACGATCAAATAATAAGTCTGCCTACAAGTAATTATAACGACATTCACAAGGTGAAGATAACTCATTCCCGATAACCGACTCCTACAGTAACAGCATAATACTGGCACAGAGCAACATAATCACAACAAAGTTAAACATCATCACAGCACACTAAAAGTACAATAAATAAAAGTGTTGCATTTTTGTAGTTTGATTTCAGATGCATAGCATCAGTTTTTTGAGGCAAACATATTTTGAAAGATAATAAAGTTACATACTATCAAAATAAATTAAAGAGACAGACTGAATATAAAAAATAAGGTTGTTGCATTTTTTGCCTTTAATTGCAAATTTTGACAACCATTAAGAAGTACAATAGTAAACCCATTTTGACTTTAAACTATCCTATCTATTGAGTATAATCTAGCCTGGATTACCTATTTGAATATTATATGAGCACACACCAAGATTGTTGTTGAAGTAAGTCTTATTGGGGTTAAATCTACAATAAGAAACATAAGGTTGTTTGTACAAACAAGCCAGGAATAAGGCTAAGTGAATTAAATAAACAACACCTTAAAGTTACAATAAGATTGTAACCTCATAGTTCTTATTTCTTACATCACCTAAAGAATTACCGGTATAATACACACTAAGGAGATGTGTTTTTAACTAAGTGAGGGCAGCAGATCATTGAATATTGAAGCTGTCTTTTTTAACAAACACAATAAAAGTTAGATTTTCTTATTTATTCTTTTCTACTATTTGCACCAAAGTCCAAATGATAATTGCAAACACTGCATAGAAGCATATCTTTCAGACAAAGTTCACATACCAGTGTTCTATGTCTACTCAAGATTACCTCTGAGGTAATCTGAGCGTGGGTTTTCTGAGTCGGTTATTGAAACCATGCTGCAGACTCGCAAGCCGGTAACTCGTAAAATTAACCATAAGGTATGGCGTAAATACCTTTATTGGTGTGATTCAAAGGGCTTCTCTTGGAGTAGGGTCAGGATTCCTAGGATTTTGTCTTTTCTCCAGGATGGTTTAGAGATAGGAATGTCAGTCAGTTCTCTGAAAGGTCAGATTTCTGCTTTATCTATTTTGCTTCATAAGCGTCTGGCTGATGTGCCAGATATTCATTCCTTTTGTCAGGCCTTGGTTGGAATCAGGTCTGTGTTTAGACCTGTTTCTCCTCCTTGAAGCCTTAACCTTGTTTGTTAAAGTTTTGCAGCAGGCTCTGTTTGAGCCAATGCATTCCATAGATATTAAGTTGTTATCTTGGAAGGTTTTGTTTCTTGTTGCTATCTCTTCTGCTCGAAGAGTTTCTAAACTCTCGACTTTGCAATGTTATTCACCCTACCTTATTTTTCATGCGGATAAGGCGGTTCTTCATACTAAATTGGGTTTCTCCAACATAGGTGTGTCCGGTCCACGGCGTCATCCTTACTTGTGGGATATTCTCTTCCCCAACAGGAAATGGCAAAGAGCCCAGCAAAGCTGGTCACATGATCCCTCCTAGGCTCCGCCTACCCCAGTCATTCTCTTTGCCGTTGTACAGGCAACATCTCCACGGAGATGGCTTAGAGTTTTTTAGTGTTTAACTGTAGTTTTTATTATTCAATCAAGAGTTTGTTATTTTAAAATAGTGCTGGTATGTACTATTTACTCAGAAACAGAAAAGAGATGAAGATTTCTGTTTGTATGAGGAAAATGATTTTAGCAACCGTTACTAAAATCCATGGCTGTTCCACACAGGACTGTTGGGAGCAATTAACTTCAGTTGGGGGAACAGTGAGCAGTCTCTTGCTGCTTGAGGTATGACACATTCTAACAAGACGATGTAATGCTGGAAGCTGTCATTTTCCCTATGGGATCCGGTAAGCCATGTTTATTAAGATAGTAAATAAGGGCTTCACATGGGCTTATTAAGACTGTAGACTTTTTCTGGGCTAAATCGATTCATTATTAACACATATTTAGCCTTGAGGAATCATTTAATCTGGGTATCTTGATAAGATTATATCGGCAGGCACTGTTTTAGACACCTTATTCTTTAGGGGCTTTCCCAAATCATAGGCAGAGCCTCATTTTCGCGCCGGTGTTGCGCACTTGTTTTTGAGAGGCATGACATGCAGTCGCATGTGTGAGGAGCTCTGATACTTAGAAAAGACTTTCTGAAGGCGTCATTTGGTATCGTATTCCCCTTTGGGCTTGGTTGGGTCTCAGCAAAGCAGATACCAGGGACTGTAAAGGGGTTAAAGTTAAAAACGGCTCCGGTTCCGTTATTTTAAGGGTTAAAGCTTCCAAATTTGGTGTGCAATACTTTTAAGGCTTTAAGACACTGTGGTGAAATTTTGGTGAATTTTGAACAATTCCTTCATATTTTTTCGCAATTGCAGTAATAAAGTGTGTTCAGTTTAAAATTTAAAGTGACAGTAACGGTTTTATTTTAAAACATTTTTTGTACTTTGTTATCAAGTTTATGCCTGTTTAACATGTCTGAACTACCAGATAGACTGTGTTCTGAATGTGGGGAAGCCAGAATTCCTTCTCATCTAAATAAATGTGATTTATGTGACAATGACAATGATGCCCAAGATGATTCCTCAAGTGAGGGGAGTAAGCATGGTACTGCATCATTCCCTCCTTCGTCTACACGAGTCTTGCCCACTCAGGAGGCCCCTAGTACATCTAGCGCGCCAATACTCCTTACTATGCAACAATTAACGGCTGTAATGGATAATTCTGTCAAAAACATTTTAGCCAAAATGAACACTTATCAGCGTAAGCGCGACTGCTCTGTTTTAGATACTGAAGAGCATGACGACGCTGATAATAATGGTTCTGAAGGGCCCCTAAACCAGTCTGATGGGGCCAGGGAGGTTTTGTCTGAGGGAGAAATTACTGATTCAGGGAACATTTCTCAACAAGCTGAACCTGATGTGATTACGTTTAAATTTAAGTTGGAACATCTCCGCATTCTGCTTAAGGAGGTATTATCCACTCTGGATGATTGTGACAAGTTGGTCATCCCAGAGAAACTATGTAAAATGGACAAGTTCCTAGAGGTCCCGGGGCTCCCAGAAGCTTTTCCTATACCCAAGCGGGTGGCGGACATTGTAAATAAAGAATGGGAAAGGCCCGGTATTCCTTTCGTCCCTCCCCCCATATTTAAAAAATTGTTTCCTATGGTCGACCCCAGAAAGGACTTATGGCAGACAGTCCCCAAGGTCGAGGGAGCGGTTTCCACCTTAAACAAACGCACCACTATACCCATAGAAGATAGTTGTGTTTTCAAAGATCCTATGGATAAAAAATTAGAAGGTTTACTTAAAAAGATGTTTGTTCAGCAGGGTTACCTTCTACAACCAATTTCATGCATTGTCCCTGTCGCTACAGCCGCGTGTTTCTGGTTCGATGAGCTGGTAAAGGCGGTCGATAGTGATTCTCCTCCTTATGAGGAGATTATGGACAGAATCAATGCTCTCAAATTGGCTAATTCTTTCACCTTAGACGCCACTTTGCAATTGGCTAGGTTAGCGGCTAAGAACTCTGGGTTTGCTATTGTGGCGCGCAGAGCGCTTTGGTTGAAATCTTGGTCAGCTGATGCGTCTTCCAAGAACAAGCTACTTAACATTCCTTTCAAGGGGAAAACGCTGTTTGGCCCTGACTTGAAAGATATTATCTCTGATATCACTGGGGGTAAGGGCCACGCCCTTCCTCAGGATCGGCCTTTCAAGGCAAAAAATAAACCTAATTTTCGTCCCTTTCGTAGAAACGGACCAGCCCAAAGTGCTACGTCCTCTAAGCAAGAGGGTAATTCTTCTCAAGCCAAGCCAGCTTGGAGACCAATGCAAGGCTGGAACAAGGGAAAGCAGGCCAAGAAACCTGCCACTGCTACCAAGACAGCATGAAATGTTGGCCCCCGATCCGGGACCGGATCTGGTGGGGGGCAGACTCTCTCTCTTCGCTCAGGCTTGGGCAAGAGATGTTCTGGATCCTTGGGCGCTAGAAATAGTCTCCCAAGGTTATTTTCTGGAGTTCAAGGGGCTTCCCCCAAGGGGGAGGTTCCACAGGTCTCAGTTGTCTTCAGACCACATAAAAAGACAGGCATTCTTACATTGTGTAGAAGACCTGTTAAAAATGGGAGTGATTCATCCTGTTCCATTAGGAGAACAAGGGATGGGGTTCTACTCCAATCTGTTCATAGTTCCCAAAAAAGAGGGAACGTTCAGACCAATCTTAGATCTCAAGATCTTAAACAAGTTTCTCAAGGTTCCATCGTTCAAGATGGAAACCATTCGAACAATTCTTCCTTCCATCCAGGAAGGTCAATTCATGACCACGGTGGATTTAAAGGATGCGTATCTACATATTCCTATCCACAAGGAACATCATCGGTTCCTAAGGTTCGCATTCCTGGACAAGCATTACCAGTTCGTGGCGCTTCCTTTCGGATTAGCCACTGCTCCAAGGATTTTCACAAAGGTACTAGGGTCCCTTCTAGCTGTGCTAAGACCAAGGGGCATTGCCGTAGTACCTTACTTGGACGACATTCTGATTCAAGCGTCGTCCCTTCCTCAAGCAAAGGCTCACACGGACATTGTCCTGGCCTTTCTCAGATCTCACGGATGGAAAGTGAACGTGGAAAAGAGTTCTCTATCTCCGTCAACAAGGGTTCCCTTCTTGGGTACAATAATAGACTCCTTAGAAATGAGGATTTTTCTGACAGAAGCCAGAAAAACAAAGCTTCTAGACTCTTGTCGGATACTTCATTCCGTTCCTCTTCCTTCCATAGCGCAGTGCATGGAAGTGATAGGTTTGATGGTAGCGGCAATGGACATAGTTCCTTTTGCGCGCATTCATCTAAGACCATTACAACTGTGCATGCTCAGTCAGTGGAATGGGGACTATACAGACTTGTCTCCGAAGATACAAGTAAATCAGAGGACCAGAGACTCACTCCGTTGGTGGCTGTCCCTGGACAACCTGTCACAAGGGATGACCTTCCGCAGACCAGAGTGGGTCATTGTCACGACCGACGCCAGTCTGATGGGCTGGGGCGCGGTCTGGGGATCCCTGAAAGCTCAGGGTCTTTGGTCTCGGGAAGAATCTCTTCTACCGATAAATATTCTGGAACTGAGAGCGATATTCAATGCTCTCAAAGCTTGGCCTCAGCTAGCGAGGGCCAAGTTCATACGGTTTCAATCAGACAACATGACAACTGTTGCGTACATCAACCATCAGGGGGGAACAAGGAGTTCCCTAGCGATGGAAGAAGTGACCAAAATCATTCTATGGGCGGAGTCTCACTCCTGCCACCTGTCTGCTATCCACATCCCAGGAGTGGAAAATTGGGAAGCGGATTTTCTGAGTCGTCAGACATTGCATCCGGGGGAGTGGGAACTCCATCCGGAAATCTTTGCCCAAGTCACTCAACTGTGGGGCATTCCAGACATGGATCTGATGGCCTCTCGTCAGAACTTCAAAGTTCCTTGCTACGGGTCCAGATCCAGGGATCCCAAGGCGGCTCTAGGGGATGCACTAGTAGCACCTTGGACCTTCAAACTAGCTTATGTGTTCCCGCCGTTTCCTCTCATCCCCAGGCTGGTAGCCAGGATCAATCAGGAGAGGGCGTCGGTGATCTTGATAGCTCCTGCGTGGCCACGCAGGACTTGGTATGCAGATCTGGTGAATATGTCATCGGCTCCACCATGGAAGCTACCTTTGAGACGAGACCTTCTTGTTCAGGGTCCGTTCGAACATCCGAATCTGGTCTCACTCCAGCTGACTGCTTGGAGATTGAACGCTTGATCTTATCGAAGCGAGGGTTCTCAGATTCTGTTATCGATACTCTTGTTCAGGCCAGAAAGCCTGTAACTAGAAAGATTTACCACAAAATTTGGAAAAAATATATCTGTTGGTGTGAATCTAAAGGATTCCCTTGGGACAAGGTTAAAATTCCTAAGATTCTATCCTTCCTTCAAGAAGGATTGGAAAAAGGATTATCTGCAAGTTCCCTGAAGGGACAGATTTCTGCCTTGTCTGTGTTACTTCACAAAAAGCTGGCAGCTGTGCCAGATGTTCAAGCCTTTGTTCAGGCTCTGGTCAGAATCAAGCCTGTTTACAAACCTTTGACTCCTCCTTGGAGTCTCAACTTAGTTCTTTCAGTTCTTCAGGGGGTTCCGTTTGAACCCTTACATTCCGTTGATATTAAGTTATTATCTTGGAAAGTTTTGTTTTTGGTTGCAATTTCTTCTGCTCGAAGAGTTTCAGAATTATCTGCTCTGCAGTGTTCTCCTCCTTATCTGGTGTTCCATGCAGATAAGGTGGTTTTACGTACTAAACCTGGTTTTCTTCCAAAAGTTGTTTCTAACAAAAACATTAACCAGGAGATTATCGTACCTTCTCTGTGTCCGAAACCAGTTTCGAAGAAGGAACGTTTGTTGCACAATTTGGATGTTGTTCGCGCTCTAAAATTCTATTTAGATGCTACAAAGGATTTTAGACAAACATCTTCCTTGTTTGTTGTTTATTCCGGTAAAAGGAGAGGTCAAAAAGCAACTTCTACCTCTCTCTCTTTTTGGATTAAAAGCATCATCAGATTGGCTTACGAGACTGCCGGACGGCAGCCTCCCGAAAGAATCACAGCTCATTCCACTAGGGCTGTGGCTTCCACATGGGCCTTCAAGAACGAGGCTTCTGTTGATCAGATATGTAGGGCAGCGACTTGGTCTTCACTGCACACTTTTACCAAATTTTACAAGTTTGATACTTTTGCTTCTTCTGAGGCTATTTTTGGGAGAAAGGTTTTGCAAGCCGTGGTGCCTTCCATTTAGGTGACCTGATTTGCTCCCTCCCTTCATCCGTGTCCTAAAGCTTTGGTATTGGTTCCCACAAGTAAGGATGACGCCGTGGACCGGACACACCTATGTTGGAGAAAACAGAATTTATGTTTACCTGATAAATTACTTTCTCCAACGGTGTGTCCGGTCCACGGCCCGCCCTGGTTTTTTAATCAGGTCTGATATTTTATTTTCTTTAACTACAGTCACCACGGTATCATATGGTTTCTCCTATGCAAATATTCCTCCTTAACGTCGGTCGAATGACTGGGGTAGGCGGAGCCTAGGAGGGATCATGTGACCAGCTTTGCTGGGCTCTTTGCCATTTCCTGTTGGGGAAGAGAATATCCCACAAGTAAGGATGACGCCGTGGACCGGACACACCGTTGGAGAAAGTAATTTATCAGGTAAACATAAATTCTGTTTTTCTCCCTAAGGTGGTTTCGGTTAGAAATATTAATCAGGAGATTGTTGTTCTTTCTCTTTGTCTTAATCCTTCTTCTCATAAGGACGTTTGTTGCACAACTTGGATGTTGTGCGTGCTCTAAAATTCTATCTACAGGCAACTAAGGATTTTCGTCAATCTTCTGCCCTGTTTGTTTTTCCGGTAAGCGCAAGGGTCAAAATGCTTCTGTTACTTCTCTTTCCTTCTGGTTGAGAAGTATGATTTGTTTTGCTTATGAGACTGCTGGTCAGCAGCCTCCCAAGAGAATTACGGCTCATTCCACTAGGACTGTCTCCTCTTCTTGGGCTTTCAAAAATTAAGCTTCTGTGGAACAGATTTGCAAGGTTGCAACTTGGTCTTTTTTGCATACTTTTTCCAAATTTTCCAAATTTGATACTTTTGCTTAGGCTGAGGCCTCTTTTGGGAGAAAAGTTCTTCAAGCGGTGGTGCCTTCTGTTTAGGTCTGCCTGTCTTGTTCTCGGTCCCTATTCATTCTGTGTCTTCTAGCTTGGGTATTGGTTTCCACTAGTAATTGAATAATGTTGTGGACTCTCCATGTCTTAGGAAAGAAAACAAAATGCATGCTTACCTTATAAATTTCTTTCTTTCCGGATATGGAGAGTCCACAACCCCTCCCTTAATTCAGACAGTTTTGTTATTGACTAAACCTCAGGCACCTCTGCACCTTTGTGTTATTCCTTTTTCCATTTCCTTTTGTTCGAATGACTGGGGATTATGGGTAGGGTAGTGACATTTAACAGCTTTGCTGTGATGCTCTTTGCCTCCTCCTGCTGGCCAGGAGGGATATTCCCACTAGTAATTGAATGACATTGTGGACTCTCCATATCCGGAAAGAAAGAAATTTATCAGGTAAGCATTATTTTTATTTCATATATATATTTTAACAAAAGTTAAGTTTTATACACCGATCTCTCCACTATTACGGGTATATGTTTGTGGTGAATATGTGTTGTTGAGTGTTATAGGCTACACACTTATTGTGTGAATCATACAATTGTACTATTTATAATAATATGTTGCCTGTATATTTCTACTTCCAAAATGTTGAACCTTACATTTTCCAGTATTGAATCTCATTTTCCATTTACCAGCCCATTCTTCCAATCTTTGTAATACCCTTCCAAAGCAATTCATCCTGCACTGACCTAATGACCTTACACAACTTTGTATCATCTGCAAAGATAGAGATGTTGCTATTTAAACCTTGCTCTGAGTCATTAATACAAATATTAAAAAGTACAGGGCACAGTACTGATCCCTGGGGGACTCTGCTGATTGCATTTGTCCAATCTGAGTATGATCCATTTACTAATACTCATTGCTCCCTGTATTTTATCCAGGTTTGTATCCATGAGCTAACATTTTCATCGATTCTCATTCTTTTAATTTTGTAAAATACTCTCTCATGTGACACTTTGTCAAAAGTGTGCAAAATTCAAGTGTATTTTAAATGAACACATATTAGCATCTTTGAGTCACAAAGCAGGTCTTGCTACACAAATTTCACTAGAAATGTAACATTGCATCTAGAGTGTAAAAAAATTGCAATTTTTGCTAATGTCAATATATTGGGCGTTACCATGTATTTGTGGCTATCAGGCCTTATCATATTAATATCATGTCAGGAAACACACACACACAATCAGTAATTTAATAATATGGTTATTAACTGTGTTTGAAACATTGTAATGATAGCACATTCAAATATTATTGTCCACCATAAACGGAGCGCCTATTCCCAATATAAAATAGTTCAATTTATTAATTCAGTCTCACGTGTAATAGTACATAGTATCATGTATCTGTCATGACTTAGTTTGCAGTACCTCTAATGTGTGGTTAAACCACATATAAACTCTGAATGCTGTTTCTTCTGTTATGTGTGATCAGTCCACGGGTCATCATTACTTCTGGGATATTATCTGCTCCCCTACAGGAAGTGCAAGAGGATTCACCCAGCAGAGTTGCTATATAGCTCCTCCCCTCTACGTCACCTCCAGTCATTCTCTTGCACCCAAAGACTAGATAGGAGGTGTGAGAGGACTATGGTGATTATACTTAGTTTTTAGAACTTCAATCAAAAGTTTGTTATTTTACAATAGCACCGGAGCGTGTTATTACCTCTCTGGCAGAGTTTGAAGAAGAATCTACCAGAGTTTTTCTTATGATTTTAACCGGAGTAGTTAAGATCATATTGCTGTTTCTCGGCCATCTGAGGGAGGTAAAAACTTCAGATCAGGGGACAGCGGGCAGTTGAATCTGCATTGAGGTATGTAGCAGTTTTTATTTTCTGAATGGAATTGATGAAAAAATCCTGCCATACCATTATAATGAACATGTATGTATACTCTACACTTTAGTATTCTGGGGATGGTATTTCACCGGAATTACTCTGTAAAAGTACATTAAACCTTTTATTAGGTATTTTTCATGTTAAACGTTTTTGCTGGAATGTAGAATCGTTTGCATTAATGAGGTACTGAGTGAATAAGTATTTGGGCATTATTTTTCCACTTGGCAGTTTGCTTGTGTTAATTATGACAGTTTCGTTTCTCTCTCACTGCTGTGTGTGAGAGGGAGGGGCCGTTTTTGGCGCTCTTTGCTACGCATCAAAAATTTCCAGTCAGTTTTTTCTGCATGATCCGGTTCATCTCTAACAGAACTCAGGGGTCTTCAAACTTCTTTGAAGGGAGGTAGATTCTCTCAGCAGAGCTGTGAGACTTATATAGTGACTGTGATTTAAAACGTTGCTCTGTAATTTTTATGTTTAAAATTTAATTAGTGTTATTTTACTAATGGGAACAAACCTTTGCTAAAAAGTTGTGTTGTTTGTTAAGAGTGATGCTATAACTGTTTTTCAGTTCATTATTTCAACTGTCATTTAATCGTTTAGTGCTTCTGAGGCACAGTACGTTTTTATTAAATAAAATTGTAACCGAGTTGCATGTTTATTGCTAGTGTGTTAAACATGTCTGATTCAGAGGAAGATACCTGTGTCATTTGTTCCAATGCCAAGGTGGAGCCCAATAGAAATTTATGTACTAACTGTATTGATGCTACCTTAAATAAAAGCCAATCTGTACAAATTGAACAAATTTCACCAAACAGCGAGGGGAGAGTTATGCCGACTAACTCGCCTCACGTGTCAGTACCTGCATCTCCCGCCCGGGAGGTGCGTGATATTATGGCGCCTAGTACATCTGGGCAGCCATTACAGATAACATTACAAGATATGGCTACTGTTATGACTGAAGTTTTGGCTAAATTACCAGAACTAAGAGGCAAGCGTGATCACTCTGGGGTGAGAACAGAGTGCGCTGATAATTCTAGGGCCATGTCTGATACTGCGTCACAGCTTGCAGAGCATGAGGACGGAGAGCTTCATTCTGTAGGTGACGGTTCTGATCCAAACAGATTGGATTCAGATATTTCAAATTTTAAATTTAAATTGGAAAACCTCCGTGTATTACTAGGGGAGGTCTTAGCAGCTCTCAACGATTGTAACGCTGTTGCAATACCAGAGAAAATGTGTAGGTTGGATAAATACTTTGCGGTACCGGCGAGTACTGACGTTTTTCCTATACCTAAGAGATTAACTGAAATTATTACTAAGGAGTGGGATAGACCCGGTGTGCCGTTCTCACCCCCTCCAATATTTAGAAAGATGTTTCCAATAGACGCCACCACACGGGACTTATGGCAAACGGTCCCTAAGGTGGAGGGAGCAGTTTCTACTTTAGCTAAGCGTACCACTATCCCGGTGGAGGATAGCTGTGCTTTTTCAGATCCTATGGATAAAAAATTAGAGGGTTACCTTAAGAAAATGTTTGTTCAACAAGGTTTTATATTACAACCCCTTGCATGCATCGCGCCGATCACGGCTGCGGCAGCATTTTGGATGGAGTCTCTAGAAGAGAACCTTAGTTCAGCTACGCTGGACGACATTACGGACAGGCTTAGAGTCCTTAAACTAGCTAATTCATTCATTTCGGAGGCCGTAGTACATTTAACCAAACTTACGGCTAAGAATTCAGGATTCGCCATTCAGGCACGCAGGGCGCTGTGGCTAAAATCCTGGTCGGCTGATGTAACTTCTAAGTCCAAATTACTTAATATACCTTTCAAGGGGCAAACTTTATTTGGGCCCGGTTTGAAAGAAATTATTGCTGACATTACAGGAGGTAAGGGCCACGCTCTACCTCAAGACAAAGCCAAAGCTAAGGCTAGACAGTCTAATTTTCGTCCCTTTCGGAATTTCAAAGCAGGAGCAGCGCCAACTTCCACTGCACCAAAACAGGGAGGAGCTGTTGCTCGTTACAGACAAGGCTGGAAGCCTAACCAGTCCTGGAACAAGGGCAAGCAGGCCAGTAAACCTGCTGCTGCCTCAAAGACAGCATGAACCGAGGGCCCCCGATCCGGGACCGGATCTAGTGGGGGGCAGACTCTCTCTCTTCGCCCAGGCTTGGGCAAGAGATGTCCAGGATCCCTGGGCG
The DNA here is from genome assembly GCF_027579735.1 of Bombina bombina. Lineage (NCBI taxonomy): Eukaryota > Metazoa > Chordata > Amphibia > Anura > Bombinatoridae > Bombina > Bombina bombina. The sequence goes on along the minus strand of NC_069504.1, from coordinate 311,945,781 downwards.
CTAGAGATCATATCTCAGGGATACCTTCTAGACTTCAAATTCTCTCCCCCAAGAGGGAGATTTCATCTGTCAAGGTTGTCAACAAACCAAATAAAGAAGGACGCGTTTCTACGCTGTGTACAAGATCTATTATTAATGGGAGTGATCCATCCGGTTCCGCGGTCGGAACAAGGACAAGGGTTTTACTCAAACCTGTTTGTGGTTCCCAAAAAAGAGGGAACTTTCAGGCCAATCTTGGATTTAAAGATCCTAAACAAATTCCTAAGAGTTCCATCGTTCAAAATGGAAACTATTCGGACAATCTTACCCATGATCCAAGAGGGTCAGTACATGACCACAGTGGATTTAAAGGATGCTTACCTTCACATACCGATTCACAAAGATCATTACCGGTATCTAAGGTTTGCCTTCTTAAACAGGCATTACCAGTTTGTAGCCCTTCCATTCGGATTGGCTACGGCTCCAAGAATCTTTACAAAGGTTCTGGGTGCCCTTCTGGCGGTACTAAGACCGCGAGGAATTTCGGTAGCTCCGTACCTAGACGACATTCTGATACAAGCTTCAAGCTTTCAAACTGCCAAGTCTCATACAGAGTTAGTTCTGGCTTTTCTAAGGTCGCATGGATGGAAAGTGAACGAAAAGAAGAGTTCTCTCTTTCCTCTCACAAGAGTTCCATTCTTGGGGACTCTTATAGATTCTGTAGAAATGAAGATTTATCTGACAGAAGACAGATTAACAAAGCTTCTAAATGCATGCCGTGTCCTTCATTCCATTCAACTCCCGTCAGTAGCTCAATGCATGGAGGTGATCGGCTTAATGGTAGCAGCAATGGACATAGTTCCCTTTGCACGCCTACATCTCAGACCGCTGCAATTGTGCATGCTGAGTCAGTGGAATGGGGATTACTCAGATTTGTCCCCCACTCTGAATCTGGATCAAGAGACCAGAAACTCTCTTCTATGGTGGCTTTCTCGGCCACATCTGTCCAGGGGGATGCCGTTCAGCAGGCCGGACTGGACAATTGTAACAACAGACGCCAGCCTTCTAGGTTGGGGCGCTGTCTGGAATTCTCTGAAGGCTCAGGGACAATGGAGTCAGGAGGAAAGTCTCCTGCCAATAAACATTCTGGAATTGAGAGCAGTTCTCAATGCCCTTCTAGCTTGGCCCCAGTTAAAGACTCGGGGGTTCATCAGGTTTCAGTCGGACAACATCACGACTGTAGCTTACATCAACCATCAAGGAGGGACAAGAAGCTCCCTAGCAATGATAGAAGTATCAAAGATAATTCGCTGGGCAGAGTCTCACTCTTGCCACCTGTCAGCAATCCACATCCCGGGAGTGGAGAACTGGGAGGCGGATTTCTTGAGTCGCCAGACTCTTCATCCGGGGGAGTGGGAACTTCATCCGGAGGTCTTTGCCCAAATACTTCAACGTTGGGGCAAACCAGAGATAGATCTCATGGCGTCTCGCCAGAACGCCAAACTTCCTCGCTACGGATCCAGATCCAGGGATCCGGGAGCGGTTCTGATAGATGCTTTGACAGCACCTTGGAACTTCAGGATGGCTTATGTGTTTCCACCCTTCCCACTGCTTCCTCGATTGATTGCCAAAATCAAACAGGAGAGAGCATCAGTGATTCTAATAGCGCCTGCATGGCCGCGCAGGACTTGGTATGCAGATCTAGTGGACATGTCATCCTGTCCGCCTTGGTCTCTACCTCTAAGACAGGACCTTCTGATTCAGGGTCCATTCAAACATCAAAGTCTAACTTCTCTGAAGCTGACTGCTTGGAAATTGAACGCTTGATTTTATCAAAACGTGGTTTTTCTGAGTCGGTTATTGATACCCTGATACAGGCTAGGAAGCCTGTTACCAGAAAGATTTACCATAAAATATGGCGTAAATACCTATACTGGTGTGAATCCAAAGATTACTCCTGGAGTAAGGTTAGGATTCCTAGGATATTGTCTTTTCTACAAGAAGGTTTAGAAAAGGGTTTATCGGCTAGCTCATTAAAGGGACAGATCTCAGCCAGCATTAGTAGCACAATGGTTAGCTTAACTACCTTGCAAGCCAAAGGTTGGGGGTTTGAATCCAGCTACAGCTACTTGTTCCTTGAGTAGGAACTCGAAATTTGTTTACCTAAGGTAGTCACTAACAGGAATATCAATCAAGAGATTGTTGTTCCATCCTTGTGTCCAAATCCTTCTTCAAAGAAGGAACGTCTTCTACACAATCTGGATGTAGTTCGTGCCCTCAAGTTCTACTTGCAGGCAACTAAAGATTTTCGCCAAACTTCTTCCCTGTTTGTCGTTTATTCTGGACAGAGGAGAGGTCAAAAAGCTTCTGCTACCTCTCTCTCTTTTTGGCTTCGTAGCATAATACGTTTAGCCTATGAGACTGCTGGACAGCAGCCTCCTGAAAGAATTACAGCTCATTCCACTAGAGCTGTGGCTTCCACTTGGGCCTTTAAGAATGAGGCCTCTGTTGAACAGATTTGCAAGGCTGCAACTTGGTCTTCGCTTCATACTTTTTCCAAATTTTACAAATTTGACACTTTTGCTTCTTCGGAGGCTATTTTTGGGAGAAAGGTTCTTCAGGCAGTGGTTCCTTCTGTATAATGAGCCTGCCTATCCCTCCCGTCATCCGTGTACTTTTGCTTTGGTATTGGTATCCCAGAAGTAATGATGACCCGTGGACTGATCACACATAACAGAAGAAAACATAATTTTTGCTTACCTGATAAATTCCTTTCTTCTGTTGTGTGATCAGTCCACGGCCCGCCCTGTTTTTTTAAGGCAGGTACATATTTTTTAAATTATAATTCAGTCACCACTACACCCTTGGTTTCTCCTTTCTCGTTGGTCTTTGGTCGAATGACTGGAGGTGACGTAGAGGGGAGGAGCTATATAGCAACTCTGCTGGGTGAATCCTCTTGCACTTCCTGTAGGGGAGCAGATAATATCCCAGAAGTAATGATGACCCGTGGACTGATCACACAACAGAAGAAAGGAATTTATCAGGTAAGCATAAATTATGTTTTTTAATTGCAATAGTCACATTGACGTTTGCAATTAGTAACGATATCAGCTGTGGTTATGCAGTTAATATTATTGATTTGCCTTTTGGAAACTCTACCACATTGTATAGTTATCGGTACTTGGTCATATATACTTCAACTAATTATATTGAGATCCCCCTTATATGGTTCTGGGTATTGTCTTATGGCATACACAACTCCTGATCATCAGCTTATCTTGTGATAATTTAGGCACACCCAATATTTGTCTTATACTCAAAGTAAATTAGGTTTAGTGTTTGTCAACATATTCTTTCATACTAAATCCTTTATATTAAGGATCAGTTCCACTGGTTAGTAGTGTTATACAATGTGTATCAAACACATAGACCTATCGTAGTATTTGATATTATGTTACAAAATTGTGTGCTTCAATTATATTGATCATATGCGCCTCTGCTTGTAAATAATCAGATAGTATATGATTGCCACCACAAGAATAATCATAGAATGAAGCAACGTAAGTAAAGTTAACATATAGTTATTACTACTGTTGTGCTGACAGACGCTGAGAATGCTCAGAGGTACTGTAGTTAAGCTATTGTCAAATTAAATCCCTTTCAATTACAATATAGCAGTAATGCTCATGTAACTTTCAAATATTACACAAATCGGGACCCCATCGTCCCACATAAACCCCCTTCCCGACTATTGCAATTGAAAACAGCATTTAGAGTTTATATGTGGTTTAACCACACATTAGAGGTACTGCAAACTAAGTCATGACACATACATGATACTACGTATTATTACACATGTGAGACTGAATTAATAAATGTGACTATTTTATATTGGCAATAAGCGCTCCGTTTATGGTGACAGTAATATTTGAATGTGCTACCATTAAAATGTTTCAAACGCAGTTGATAACCATATTAATGAATTACTGATTGTGTGTGTGTGTTTCTTGACATGATATGAATATGATAAAAGGCCTTATAGCCACAAATTCAGGGAAATGCTGAATATATTGACATTAGCAAAAATTGCTTGTGATATTGGATTTTAATAGGGCTGCAACAACTAATCGGTAACTTTGATCATAAAAATAGTTGTCAACAAATCTCATTATCAACCACCTAATTGATAATGAGATTCTTTGACAACTATTTTTATGTTCAATCTTACCGATTAGTTGTTGCAGCCCTAGATTTTAACATTTCTTTCATGTAATTGGCAAGAGTCCATGAGCTAGTGACGTATGGGATATACAATCCTACCAGGAGGGGCAAAGTTTCCCAAACCTCAAAATGCCTATAAATACACCCTTCACCACACCCACAATTCAGTTTGACAAACTTTGCCTCCTATGGAGGTGGTGAAGTAAGTTTGTGCTAAGATTTCTACGTTGATATGCACTTCTCAGCATTGTTGAAGCCCGTACAGAGTACAGTGAATGTCAGAGGGACGTGAAGGGAGTATCACTTATTGAATACGATGATTTCCCTAACGCGGGTCTATTTAATAGGTTCTCTGTTATTGGTCGTAGAGAATTATCTCCTACCTCCCTTTTCAGATCGACAATATACTCTCAATTTACCATTACCTCTACTGTTTCAGTACTGGTTTGGCTATCTGCTATATGTGGATGGGTGTCTTTTGGTAAGTATGTTTTTTATTACTTAAGACACCTTAGCTATGGTTTGGAACTTTATGCATTTATATAATGTTCTAAATATATGTATTGTACTTATATTTGCCATGAGTCAGGTTCATGTATTTCCTTCTGCAGACTGTCAGTTTCATATTTGGGGAATATGAACATTTTTTAAGAATTATTTTTTTTTCTTACCTGGGGTTTAGTCTTTCTTTCAATTGACGACTTCTTGCAAATTGCGGGCGGTATTAGGCCTGCGGGTGCGCCAAATGCTAAACTTTATTGCGTCATTCTTGGCCGCGAAAAATACGTCTATGACGCAACTTCGTCATTTCCGGCGTCATAGTTGACGCCGAAGCCTTACAAGCGGTTGCGTCATTAGTGACGCGAGTGTGTAATTTCCGGTTATGATTTGCGCCAAAATTTTTTTTAGTTACGTTGTGCGTCATACTTGGCGCCAAACTTTTTCATTATTTTAATACCCCATTGATGTTTGCCTATTGCCTTTTTCTCTATCAGAGGGCTATGCTATTTGCATTTTTCCCCATTCCTTAAACTGTCATATAAGGAAATTGATAATTTTGCTTTATATGTTGTTTTTTTCTTTTACATTTTGCAAGATGTCTCAATCTGATCCTGCCTCAGAAGTTTCTGCTGGAACATTGCTTCCTGACATCGGTTCTACCAAAGATAAGTGCATTTGTTGTAAGATTGTGGAAATTATTTTGCCGAATGTCATTTGTAATAGTTGTCATGATAAACTTTTACAAGCAGTTAGTGTATCCATCAGTAATAGTACATTGCCAGTTGCAGTTCCTTCAACTTCTAATGTACATGATATACCTATGAATTTTAAAGAATTTGTTTCTGATTCTATCCAGAAGGCTTTGTCTGCATTTCCACCTTCTAATAAACGTAAAAGGTCTTTTAAAACTTCTCATTCAGTTGATGAAATTTCAAATGACCAACAACATAATAATTTATCCTTTTCTGATGAGGATCTATCTGATACAGAAGATCCTTCCTCAGACATTGACACTGACAAATCTACTTATTTATTTAAAATAGAGTATATGCATTCTTTATTTAAAGAAGTGTTAATTACTTTGGATATTGAGGTAACCAGTCCTCTTGACGTTCAGTCTAATAAATGTTTAAATGCTGTTTTTAAACCTCCTGTGGTTTCTCCAGGGGTTTTTCCTATTCCTGAGGCAATTTCTGATATGATTTATAAAGAATGGAATAAGCCAGGTACTTCTTTTATTCCTTCTTCAAGGTTTAAAAAATTGTATCCTTTACCAGCAAATTCTATAGAGTTCTGGGAAAAAATCCCCAAAGTTGGTGGGGCTATTTCTACTCTTACTAAACGCACCACTATGGAAGATAGTACTTCCTTTAAGGATTTTTTAGATAGGAAGCTTGAATCTTATCTAAGGAAGGCCTATTTATATTCAGGTCATCTTCTCAGACCTGCAATTTCTTTGCATCAACTTTCTGGTTGGAGAATTTAGCGCAACAAGAATTGGATTCTGACATTGCTTACTGCAATATGCTAATCATTTTATTTGTGATGCCATTTTTGATATTATCAAAATTTATGTTAGATCCATGTTTTTAGCTATATTAGCTAGAAGAGCTTTGTGGCTTAAATCTTGGAATGCTGATATGACATCAAAATCTAGATTACTATCTCTTTCCAAGGTAATAATTTATTTGGTTCTCAGTTGGATTCTATTATTTCAACTGTCACTGGGGGAAAGGGAGTTTTTCTGCCTTAAGATTAAAAAACCTAAGGGTAAATCTAAGGCTTCTAACCGTTTTCGTTCCTTTCGTCAAAATAAGGAACAAAAACTCAATCCTTCCCCCAAGGAATCTGTTTCCAATTGGAAGCCTTCCTCAAATTGGAATAAATCCAAGCCATTTAAGAAACCAAAGTTGGCACCTAAGTCCACATGAAGGTGCGGCCCTCATTCCAGCTCAGCTGGTAGGGGGCAGATTGTGGTTTCAAGGATATTTGGATAAATTCTGTCCAAAATCAATGGATTCAGAGCATTGTCTCTCAAGGGTATCGAATAGGATTCAGAGTAAGACCTCCTGTGAGAAGATTTTTTCTCTCATGTATCCCAGCAAATCCAGTAAAGTGTGTTTCAGACCTGGAGTCTTCAGGGGTAATCATGCCAGTTCCTTTTCAGGAACAAGGTTTGGGGTTTTATTCAAATCTATTAATTGTCCCTAAGAAAGAAAATTTATTCAGACCAGTTCTGGATCTGAACATTTTGAATCGTTATGTAAGAGTACCAACTTTCAAGATGGTGACTATAAGGACTATTCTGCCTTTTGTTCAGCGAGGACATTATATGTACACAATAGACTTGCAGGATGCATGCCTTCATATTCCGATTCATCCAGAACATTATCAGTTCCTGAGATTCTCATTTCTAGACCAGCATTACCAATTTGTTGCTCTTCCATTTGGTCTAGCAACAGCTCCAATAATCTTTTCAAAGGTTCTAGGTGCCCTATTCTCTGTAATCAGAGAACAGGGTATTGCGGTGTTTCCTTATTTGGATGATATTTTGGTACTAGCTCAGTCTTTACGTTCTGCAGAATCTCACGCGAATCAACTTGCGTTGTTTCTTCGGAAACATGATTGGAGGATCAATTTACCGAAAAGTTTCTTGATTCCTCAGACAAGGGTCACCTTTTTAGGCTTCCAGATACATGCAGTGTCCATGACTCTGTCTCTAACAGACAAGAGACATTTAAAATTGGTTGCAGCCTGCCGGCACCTTCAGTCTCATTCATTCCCTTCAGTGGCTATGTGCATGGAAGTTTTAGGTCTCATGACTGCAGCATCGGACGCGATCACCTTTGCTCGTTTTCACATGAGACCTCTACAGCTTTGTATGCTGAACCAATGGTGCAGGGATTATACAAAGATATCACAATTAATATCCTTAAATCCCAATGTACGACACTTTCTGACGTGGTGGATAGATCACCATCGTTTGATTCAAGGGGCTTCTTTTGTTCGGGCCAACCTGGACTGTTATCACAACAGATGCAAGTCTTTCAGGTTGGGGAGCTGTTTGGGGATCTCTGACAGCACAAGGGGTTTGGAAATCTCAAGAGGCGAGATTACCAATAAATATTTTAGAACTCTGTGCAATTCTCAGAGCTCTTCAGTTTTGGCCTCTGTTAAAGAGGGAACCGTTCATTTGTTTTCAGACAGACAATATCACAACAGTGGCATATGTCAATCATCAGGGTGGGACTCACAGTCCCCAAGCTATGAAAGAAATATCTCGGATACTTGCTTGGGCGGAATCCAGCTCCTGTCTAATCTCTGCGGTGCATATCCCAGGTGTAGACAATTGGGAGGTGGATTATTTTAGCCGTCAGACTTTACATCCAGGGGAGTGGTCTCTCTATCCAGATGTGTTTTCTCAGATTGTTCAGATGTGGGGTCTTCCAGAGATAGATCTCATGGCCTCTCATCTAAACAAGAAACTTCCCAGATACCTGTCCAGGGATGTTCAGGCGGAAGCAGTGGATGCGCTGATACTTCTTTGGTGTTATCATCCTGCTTACATTTTCCCGCCTCTAGTTCTCCTTCCAAGAGTGATCTCCAAAATCATCATGGAACAATTGTTTGAGTTGCTGGTGGCTCCAGCATGGCCACAAAGGTTTTGGTATGCGGATCTGGTTCGGATGTCCAGTTGCCAGCCTTGGCCACTTCCGTTAAGGCCGGACCTACTGTCTCAAGGTCCGTTTTTCCATCAGGATCTCAAATCATTAAATTTGAAGGTTTTGAAATTGAACGCTTAATACTAAGTCATAGAGGTTTCTCTGACTCAGTGATTAATACTATGTTACAAGCTCGTAAATCTGTCTCTAGAAAGATTTATTATAGAGTTTTGAAGACTTATATTTCATGGTGTTCTTCTCATAAATTCTCTTGTCATTCTTTTAGAATTCCTAGAATTTTACAGTTTCTTCAGGATGGTTTTGATAAGGGTTTGTCTGCAAGTTCCTTGAAGGGACAAATCTCTGCTCTTTCTGTTTTATTTCACAGAAAGCTTGCTATACTTCCTGATATTCACTGTTTTGTACAGGCTTTAGTTCGTATTAAGCCTGTCATTAAATCAATTTCTCCTCCTTGGAGTCTTAATTTGGTTCTAAAGGCTTTACAGGCTCCTCCATTTGAGCCTATGCATTCTTTGGACATTAAACTACTTTCTTGGAAAGTGTTGTTCATTTTGGCTATCTCTTCTGCTAGAAGAGTTTCTGAGCTATCTGCTCTTTCTTGTGAGTCTCCTTTTCTGATTTTTCATCAGGATAAGACAGTTTTGCGGACTTCTTTTCAATTTTTACCTAAGGTTGTGAATTCCAACAACATTAATAGAGAAATTGTTGTCCCTTCCTTGTGTCCTAATCCTAAGAATTCTTTGGAAAGATCCTTACATTCTTTGGATGTGGTAAGAGCTTTGAAATATTATGTGGAAGCTACTAAAGATTTCAGGAAGACTTCCAGTCTATTTGTTTTATTTTCTGGTCCTAGGAAAGGTCAGAAAGCTTCTGCTATTTCCTTGGCTTCTTGGTTGAAACTTTTGATTCATCAAGCTTATTTGGAGTCGGGTCAGGCCCCGCCTCAGATAATTACAGCTCATTCTACTAGATCAGTCTCCACTTCGTGGGCCTTTAAGAATGAAGCTTCAGTTGATCAGATTTGCAAAGCGGCAACTTGGTCCTCTTTGCATACATTTACTAAATTCTACCGTTTTGATGTATTTGCTTCTTCAGAAGCAGTTTTTGGTATAAAAGTTCTTCAGGCAGCTGTTTCAGTTTGATTCTTCTGCTTTTGATTTGAGTTTTTTCCTTTCATTTATGAGAATAAACTTATTTTTTTGGGTTGTGGATTCATTTTTTTAGCGGAAAATGGCTGTTTTTATTTTTATCCCTCCCTCTCTAGTGACTCTTGCGTGGAGTTCCACATCTTGGGTATTGCTATCCCATACGTCACTAGCTCATGGACTCTTGCCAATTACATGAAAGAAAACATAATTTATTTAAGAACTTACCTGATAAATTCATTTCTTTCATATTGGCAAGAGTCGATGAGGCCCACCCTTTTTATGGTGGTTATGATTTTTTGTATAAAGCACAATTATTTCCAAATTTCTTTTGTTGATGCTTTCTTCTCCTTTCTTTATCACCCCACTGCTTGGCTATTCATTAAACTGAATTGTGGGTGTGGTGAGGGGTGTATTTATAGGCATTTTGAGTTTTGGGAAACTTTTCCCCTCCTGGTAGGATTGTATATCCCATACGTCACTAGCTCATGGACTCTTGCCAATATTAATTAAATTTAATTAATAGAAATTAATTTATCAGGTAAGTTCTTACATAAATTATGTTTTTCACTCATCTTGTAAAGAGAAACAATAAAGGTTATATTTTATTTTATCCTGCCTCTAAACTAGCCTGGGCACTGAGTGCTGATAGAGCATTTTCTTTCTTTGGAGTCTTTTCCAAAACCTTTTTCTGCATGTTAATATATGATGCTAGCACCACTCCCCTACCAAACAATTTACATTTGAGTTATATACTCTGGCAATCATAAATTAAATTATAGGGGAGGTTGCCTATATAGTGCCATTGCCAGTGTGTACATATTTAAACAAATAAAAATGTGTATATATTGTGTATATATTGGGCTCATTTTATTGCATATGTATCATAGTAAAAAGCAGTGAAACTGCTATAATTTGCATTGGATTTTTTGACATTATACAGCACATATCCCAGGGTGGAATCATGTGACCTTGCCTCTCAAGTGTATAATTTTATAACTGTGTCTAATATCATTGAAGATGTGGTTTGCATATGATATCGTTTAAACGTCTTAGCCATATGTTATTGTATTTAGTTAATAACATTTTGTACAGTTCTCCAAATGCAAACTTGCTCCCATCCAATTATTTTGTTCTTTCGTCCTAGGACTACTATACATAGATACAATTTTAGTACTTGACATCAGTAGGGAGATGCAAGTCCCACATCTATTTTTCCAAGAAGCTGTGACTCATAGAAATATGATTAAATTTTGATTCCACTGGTCAGCTGCTGGAAATTGTTGCTCCATTTATTTAATACCTTCTCTGTAAATGAAACATAAAATAAAGGATATCACAAGATTAAAATGATTCAGTTTAAAATACCCATATTCATTTGCTTAGAGTGAAAGTTTAGGGATTCATTGATTGTCACAATGTATCAGTTTGGTTATGTGGTCTCAGGATACCAATTAGCACATAAACAGAAGTGACTGTTGTTTTGCATTTAGCAGGCAGGCTATTTCTTTAATGAACAGCGATGACTGGCTCACTGCTTGCCCCCTCCCCTAAGACCATCCTCAACAAAACAGGGGAATATTAGTTAGGGAGGAGAAGGAGAGGTGACCCTGTCTAACTAAAGTAACATTGAAAGGGAAAAAAAACATGAAGGAAGACAAGGTTGAGAAGGATTCAAGTATACTAAATATGAGATGGTGGAAGGTACTGCTATGTGGGGTCAAATTTTCATTTATTACCACCTTCAAACTTTCAGGCTCTCATGAATGGATGCTTAAGGGTACCCCCTTGACCCTCTGTCCATTTACAATAAACATTTTTAGAGGGGGGGGGGGAGGAATATTAGAATTTCCATCTCTGTTTCTAAAGCAATGTCTTTGGTCATTACGTAGCTGTACACAAAGGCCCCAAATAACTTGTTTATTGTAAATTTGTTTAGGTTGGTCTGGACCATTTTTGTGTTACCACATATTACATATATATTTAACGAAACAAATAATACTGATGTGTTTTTTAGATATATAAAAATATTTTCCCAAATGTACTACAATGGTTTGTTTTGTAAAAATGCATATTTCAGTGGTAAGTAAACCTACTATTTTTCTAATAATAATTCCTAGGAATAGGTTAACCTTCCTGTTAGTTTCACCTTAAAGGGACATTAAACCCAAAAAATGTATTTCATGATACAGATAGAAAATACAATTTTAAACAACATTCCAATTTACTTCTATTATCTAATTTGCTTCATTCTTTAGATATCTTTTGTTAAAGCAATAGCAATACACATAGGTGAGCCAATCACATGAGGCATCTATGTGCAGCCACCAATTCAGAAGCTACTGAGCCTATCTAGATATACTTTTCAGGAAAGAATATTAAGAGAATGAAGCAAATTAGATAATAGAAGTAAATAAGAAAATTGTTTAAAATGGTATTCTCCATCTGAATCATGAAAGCAAAAATTTGGCTTTAATGTCCCTTTAAGTATAAACAGCTTATCCATTTCTTCTAACTCATTATGTGCATGAAGAGCAGAATAGTCAGTGTCTATCCATTTAGTTTTAATGATAGGTTACTTTATCATGTTTCTTCTCTTCTCATCTTTAGCCATTATAGCTAATATAACATTTGCGTTTTAAAGGGACATGAAACCCAAATTTTTTTCTTTCATGATTCAGATAGAGAATATACTTTTAAACAACTTTCTAATTTACTTCTATTATATAATTTGTTTCATTCTCTTGGTATAATGTGTTGAAGGAGCAGCAATGCACTAATGGTTTCTAACTGAACACGTGTGAGCCAATCACAATCGATATATATATGCAGCCACCAATCAACAGCTAGAACCTAGGTTCTCTGCTGCTCCTGAGCTTGCCTATATAAACATTTCAGCTAACAAGAGAAGGATGCAAATTAAATTATAGAAGTAAATTGGAAAGTTGTTTAAAATTGTATTCTCTATCTGAATCATGAAAGATTTTTTTGGGGTTTCATGTTTCTTTAAGCAGCTCTATGCCATCTTCTTTCTAGGAAATCTTAACACCTCTTGTCTCATATTTCTGAACTTACTCGTGTAATTCAAGGGACCCAATGAATTGCATGGAACTTACCAGCTGGTGCTGAAGCTTTGTTTTGTTTTTTTTTGCACTTCTTCTTCTCCTCCTATTTACCATTGACCATTCAGACAGAGCATACAATTTGAAACCATTTTCCAATTTACTTCTAATGTCAAATTTGTTTTATTCTCTTGGTATCTTTTGTAGAAGGAGCAACAATGCACTACTGGGAGCTAGCTAAACACACCAGGTGGGCTAATGAAAAGAGGTATATATGTGCAGCCACCAATCAGCAGCTAGCTCCCAGTAGTGCTTTGCTGCTCCTGAGCCTGCCTAGGTATTATTTTCTACAAAGGATAACATGAGAAAAAAGCAAATTAGATAATAAGAGTAAATTGAAAAGTTGTTTAAAATGCATGCTCTATCGATCTAAATCGTAAAAGAAACATTTGGGGTTTCATATCCATTTAACACTCTGGCCAAACACTACCTTTTCTGCTTTGATTTTTTCACCCAGACAATCTAGCACTCTTACATCCATTCTACTGCTGTTCCTTTTCTCTCTATAAGTAAGCACACACGATACGTTTCCCTGCTAGTGTGCAGCTTTTTCAAGTCTCCTTAAAGAGCTGCACACTAGTAGGGAAAAGTACATTGGAGACCAACAGGCACGTCACTGGGAAGGGTTTGTTCAAGTTGTTACCAGCACATCAGGAAATTTGTCCCTAATAAGCTGCAGCCAGTGGTAGTTTTAATGCTTAATTGTTAGGGTGTGAGGTAATTGGGGGGCTACGAAAGGTAATGAACATAATATATATATATATATATATATATATATATATATATATATATATATATAAAGCCCATTACAGCTCATGCATTTGGGGGTGCATTGCCACTAGCACAGCACGCTTAGTAAGAGTCAAGAAGCCTATGATCCTTATATAGTGTTTGCTTCTGATACTTTGTGGAACTTGAGTTACATGTTGCCATTTTTATTGTTTTTAATGTAACAAGAATCTTCCTGTCATCTGGTGGATTATTGTATTGTGCCATTATTTTATAGCTATCCTAACTCTTAAAGGTGTGAGTACCTTGCAGTATTCTTCACATAAAGGGGCATATTTATCAAAATGCAAGTGGACATGATAAGATGTAGCGTATCATGTCCGCTGCACATCGACAAATGCAGACGGCATACTCTGTCGGCATTTATCATTGCACAAACAGTTCACTACAACTGCTTGTGCATTACCGCCCCTTGCAGATTCGCGGCCGCTAGCAGGGGGTGTCAATCAACCCGATCATATTCGATCAGGTTGATTTCTGTCCGCCGCCTCAGAGCAGGCGGACAAGTTATGGAGTAACGGTCTTTAGACCGCTGCTTCATAACTTCTTTTTCCGGCGAGCCTTCAGGGCTTGATAATTCGGCCCCAAAGCCTAATCTCAACAGTTTTATGCTATGTGAGTGTGTCTTTGTTTCCTTTGAGGATTCTATCCATCTACTGGATTAGAGACTACAGAGACATTTAAAGGCAAAGGACACCTGGGTCCAAATTAAAGCAAAAGGAGTATTGTTTTCATATACAGTACACATAAGTATATTTAGTTCACTTTTATCACATTTTTGTTGTGATATTTATTGCAGTGTTTTTTTTATTGTATTGCCTTTCTCTTTATGCCTGTTTCCCTTCTCCTTTCTAGTTTATTCCCCAATTCTATTTCTCCCTCTCTCCCATCACTCATACACCCCCTATTTACACTTTGGGCTCTATTTAACAAGCTCCGTACGGAGCTTGATGGCCCCTGTTTCTGGTGAGTCTTCAGACTCGCCAGAAACAGCAGTTATGAAGCAGCGGTCACAAAGACTGCTGCTCCATAACCTGTCTGCCTGCTCTGAGCAGGCGGACAGACATCGCCGGAAATCAACCCGATCGAGTACGATTGGGTTGATTGACACCCCCTGTTGGCGGCCTATTGGCCGCGAGTCTGCAGGGGGCGGCGTTGCACCAGCAGCTCTTGTGAGCTGCTGGTGCAATGCTGAATACGGCGAGCGTATTGCTCGCCGTATTCAGCAAGGTCTGTTGGACCTGATCCGCACTGTCGGATCAGGTCCGACAGACCTTGATAACTATGGGCCTTTGTCACCCAAATGTTTTCCTCCTTTGCAGTAACTATCTTGCTCATCAGATGCTCCTATAATTTAATTAAAAAATATGTATGCATTAATTAATGAAAGGAGGTGTGTTTCCTTAAGCACTGTTGTTTTGTAAATGTGCCTTAATTGTTAATTGGTTGGTTTGTTCCTTCCTTCTGTGTACCACTGCCTAATTCCACCAACACAGCACAAAATTTACCAGTAAAGTTGGTCTTTAAAAATGTGATGATGAGTTATTTTGCCAATGGTTTAGTTTTAAATGTGTTACTGAACTTTTTCAGCACAGGCATTAGGAAATATAAATGTTTTGACATATATATCCCTAACAGTTGTCATAGGCACTAAAATGATTCTTACGTAATGTAGCAGTTAAATTAGAACACTTCATACAATAAAGCCAGTTTTTCCTGTCTGTTAGCCTTAACTAACTGAAAGACATTATAGCAATTTTTATTATGATTATTATTTTCTCAATAAACATACAGTTGTATGCCTGATGTTATTATTGTATAGCAACGCCATATGCTGTAGTTCTGTGATTAATTCTGTAGAAAAAAGCAAGGTACAGAAAGTGCCTGCACTGTGTTTTCTGGAACTTGTATAGATGCAATTCTTGATAAGAACATAATTGACAGCTTAAACTTGTAATTTTCTGCCCTGGTAAAATATACAAAAGTGGTGAAGTTGACAGAGCGTTCTGCAACATTATGCATTCATCATGTAAATGTTTATCATTTAGATGTCTTATTAAACAATCTTATCTTCCTTACAGCTGAAAGTTATGCTAGCTCCATGTATTGAAGCCTTGATTCTTCTCGATCGTCTATGTTATCTGCATGAACAGGTATATTTATATACAGTATTCACTTTTCACACACACACACTGCAAATGTTTCCATCAGATGAGATCATACAAACTGTACATGGAAATATTTTTATCTACCAAGGACACAGCTTATATAACGTGCATACTTTATAAGGAAGCCTTTTTCTATTTAGACATATGCCCAGCAGATGTTATTGTTTTGAAGAAAGTAAAAGCAATACTGTTAATGTTATTTTAATTGTAGACTAATTATCAGATGCTTGGCGTTATGGTTATTGCAATGACAGAATATGCAGATACTGTGCTCTCCCACAAAATAAACATTTGCTATACTTAGCAGACTGTCATTTAATCAGTATATTCATGCATGGCTAACATAAGATGTGCACTTTTTCAGAGAACACTGTTTTTTGTAATGAACACAGATATTTTGGTTTCTTTGTTAGTTTATACCCTTAAGCTGTAAAGTTCATTTTAGTGCATAAAGAAATATATTGGTCTTTTTTTTTTTTCTTGAACTGTTCTTTATGGTAAATTTACTTTGATCTCTGAAAAAAAAGTTTGTAATTTTTTTAAATTAAACACTTGTGTGAACAGTCCTGTTTTTCCACTATAAACATTTTAGCAGTTATTTTGTATCAGATGAAATACCTTCCTTTCAAATCCTTACTTGGAATCATAATGCTGCTATAACTGTTTGATTTTTGTTCTAAATTGTATTTTTACACAGAGAAAGCAATTTTGAAGTATGTAGGTAATGATGTATTTTCCTGGCTGCCAGTTTACTGTAAATCAGAAATCTGTGTAATTTCCAGAAGGAGGGTTCAGCCATTCAACATACTGCTCTGATTTATTTTCAGTGAATCAAGAAGTTATTTGTGCTGGTTCTTCACATTATTAGAAGCTTGTCGTGCTCTGGCACATGCAGCTTTAAAATAGAATTCTAGTATTGTTTTCTTGCTATCAGATGTGTCCAATATTTTCACTAAGAGGTCACGTTTGAATTTATGTTTATTTTATACTAGGCGATAAGCCTGCCCAGAGGGTAGTCTATGTTTAAATACTACAACCCCCCAAGCTAAAGTTACAAAAAAAACAAACTAAAATTACAGAAAAAAATAAACAAAGGTATCCAAAATAATTCTAATACTAAACTACCAATATGCTTTAATAGGGCCTTTTGTAGGGCATTGCCCTAAGTTAAACATTTATTTTACCTCTGAAAAATACTAAATCCCCCCTAACAGTAAAAAAAACCCCACCCACCAAACCCGACTCAAAAAAATAAAAACTAACACTAAAAAACTAAACTACCTATTTCCCCTAAAGGGGCATTTGTATGGACATTGCCCTTAAAAGGGCATTCAACTCTTTTACTGCCCTTAAAAGGGCAATCAGCTCTTTTTCAAGCCCCAAAAAACCCTAATCTAAAAAAAAAAACACCCCAAAAATTAAAATAAAAAAGCCTAAACCTAAGCCCCAAATAGGTGCTTACTGTTCCTGAAGTCCAGCGGAGAAGGTCTTCTTCCAGATGGATCCATCATCTTCTATCTTCATCCGGAGTGAAGGTGGTGTGGAGCGGAGGTACAGAGCTGTGTTCCCGATGCCTGGATCCTCGGCGGCGGTCATCGGCTGAGGGATTCCTCCGCGGCATGGAGGCTCCACTTCATCCAATGTCCGTCGTAGACTGAAGATTGAATGCAAGGTACCACAATCAATTTGGGGTACCTTGCATTCCTATTGGCTGAAATTTTGAAATCAGCCAATAGGATTAGAGCTACTGAAATCCTATTGGCTGTTCAAAAAAGCCAATAAGATTTAATTAGCTCTCATCCTATTGGCTGATTTTAAAATATCAGCCAATGGGAATGCAAGATTCCCCAATAAATATGAGATACCTTTCATTCAATCTTCAGTGTGTGGCGGACGATCGCATGTGGATGAAGATAGAAGATAATGGACCCGCCTGGAAGAAGACCTTCTCCGCCGGTATTCAGGTACCGTGAGTACCTATTTGGGGCTTAGTGTTAGGTTTGTTTTGTTTTTTTAGGGGGGGGTTATTTTTAAGATTAGGGATTTGGGCAATTGAAAAAGAGCTAAATGCCCTTTTAAGGGCAGTAAAAGAGCTGAATGCCATTTTAAAGGGTAATACCCATACAAATGCCCCTTTAGGGGCAACGGGTAGTTTATTTATTTTTTAGTGTTAGGTTTTTTATTTTGGGGGGTTTGGTGGGTGGGGGGTTTAACTATTAGGGGGGACTTGGTTTATTTTTAATGTAAAAGAGCTGATTTATTTAGGGCAATGCCCTAAAAAAGCCCATTTAAGGGCTATTGGTAGTTTATTCTTAGATTAGGGGGTGTTTTTATTTGCGGGGGGGGGGGGCTTTTTTATTTTCTAACGCCTAGATTTAGAGTTGGGCCGTGAAAACCAGCGTTAGAGGCTACTAACGCTGGTTTTTACCGCCCGCTGGTATTTGGAGCCAGTCATTAAAGGGTCTAACGCTCACTTTGCAGCCGCGACTTTTCCATACCGCAGATCCCCCTACGCCATTTGCGTATCCTATCTTTTCAATAGGATCTTTCTAACGCCGGTTGGCTGAAGTGAGCGTTAGAAATCTAACGACAAAACTCCAGCCGCAGAAAAAAGTCAGTAGTTAAGAGCTTTCTGGGCTAACGCCGGTTTATAAAGCTCTTAACTACTGTGCTCTAAAGTACACTAACACCCATAAACTACCTATGTACCCCTAAACCGAGGTCCCCCCACATCGCCGCCACTCTATTAAATTTTTTTAACCCCTAATCTGCCGACCGCACGCCGCTTCCACCTACGTTATCCCTATGTACCCCTAATCTGCTGCCCCTAACACCGCCGACCCCTATATTATATTTATTAACCCCTAATATGCCGCCCCCAACGTCGCCGCTACCTACCTATATTTATTAACCCCTAATCTGCCGACCGGACCAAGCCGCTATTATAATAAAGTTATTAACCCCTAATCCGCCTCACTCCCGCCTCAATAACCCTATAATAAATAGTATTAACCCCTAATCTGCCCTCCCTAACATCGCCAACACCTAACTTCAAGTATTAACCCCTAATCTGCCGATCGGAGCTCACCGCTACTCTAATAATTTTTTTAACCCCTAAAGCTAATTCTAACCCTAACACCCCCCTAAGTTAAATATAATTTTATTCTAACTAAATAAATTAACTCTTATTAAATAACTTATTCCTATTTAAAGCTAAATACTTACCTGTAAAATAAACCCTAATATAGCTACAATATAAATTATAATTATATTGTAGCTATTTTAGGATTAATATTTATTTTACAGGCAACTTTGTAATTATTTTAACCAGGTACAATAGCTATTAAATAGTTAATAACTATTTAATAGTTACCTAGTTAAAATAATTTCAAAATTACCTGTAAAATAAATCCTAACCTAAGTTACAATTAAACCTAACACTACACTAGCAATAAATTAATTAAATACAATACCTACAATTATCTACAATTAAACCTAACACTACACTATCAATAAATAAATTAAATACAATTCCTACAAATAAATACAATTAAATAAACTAACTAAAGTACAAAAAATAAAAAAGAACTAAGTTACAAAAAATAAAAAAATATTTACAAACATTAGAAAAAAATTACAACAATTTTAAACTAATTACACCTACTCTAAGCCCCCTAATAAAATAACAAAGACCCCCAAAATAAAAAAATGCCCTACCCTATTCTAAATTACAAAAGTTCAAAGCTCTTTTACCTTACCAGCCCTTAAAAGGGCCCTTTGCGGGGCATGCCCCAAAGAATTCAGCTCTTTTGCCTGTAAAAAAAAAACATACAATACCCCCCCCAACATTACAACCCACCACCCACATACCCCTAATCTAACCCAAACCCCCCTTAAATAAACCTAACACTAAGCCCCTGAAGATCTTCCTACCTTGTCTTCACCTTGCCGGGTTCACCGATCGGTCCAGAAGAGGGTCCGAAGTCTTGATCCAAGCCCAAGCGGGGGGCTGAAGAGTGACGTCCATCCTCGGGCTGAAGTCTGGATCCAAGCGGCGGCTGAAGAAGTCCATCATCGGGATGAAGTCTTCTATGAAGCCGCATCTTCAATCTTCTTTCTTCCGGAGCGGAGTGGAGCCATCTTCTTCCCAGCCGACGCGGATCCAACCTCTTCAAGCAACGCCTACTAGCCGAATGACGGTTCCTTTAAATGACGTCATCCAAGATGGCGTCCCTCGAATTCCGATTGGCTGATAGGATTCTATCAGCCAATCGGAATTAAGGTAGGAAAATTCTGATTGGCTGATGGAATCAGCCAATCAGAATCAAGTTCAATCCGATTGGCTGATCCAATCAGCCAATCAGATTGAGCTTGCATTCTATTGGCTGATCGGAACAGCCAATAGAATGCGAGCTCAATCTGATTGAGTGTTAGGTTTAGGGTTTTGTGCTCCCTGAAGAGGTGCGCTCACGGATGAAGGAATGATTGTAAAAAAAGGTGTCCGATGTGACGGCAGCTCTTCCGAGAATTTCAGATACGAGGAGGAGATCTATAAGGAGATAAGAAGGCGCCAAACATAGGGTGATATCGTCAACAACCGGCAATACACTACGATAGCAGGCAGATTGAATACTTACAAACAGAGCGGCACCACAATGTGCCTAGTAACACAGGCCGGGACCTCAACTGTCGCCCGGAAGACCAAACACTGGCGTGCAACGAGCCTCCAGCGGTCACGTGAGTCGTCTGGCCAATCACGATCCGTTAGGCACACACACCTTTCTTCCGAACTTCCGAATGAACTGATTAGCAACAGTGTAGACAAACCAGGTGTCCCATACACTACGAACGATCACTCTTTCTGACAAATTCTTTTACCCCTCACAGGGGTTAATATAATTACAAAGTTGCCTGTAAAATAAATATTAATCCTAAAATAGCTACAATATAATTATAATTTATATTGTAGCTATATTAGGGTTTATTTTACAGGTAAGTATTTAGCTTTAAATAGGAATAATTTATTTAATAAGAGTTAATTTATTTCGTTAGATTTAAATTATATTTAATTTAGGGGGGTGTTAGGGTTAAAGTTAGACTTAGCTTTAGGGGTTAATAAATTTATTAGAGTAGCGGTGAGCTCCTGTCGGCAGATTAGGGGTTAATACTTGAAGTTAGGTGTCGGCAATGTTAGGGAGGGCAGATTAGGGGTTAATACTATTTCTTATAGGGTTATTGAGGCGGGAGTGAGGCAGATTAGGGGTTAATACATTTATTATAGTAGCGCTCAGGTCCGGTTGGCAGATTAGGGGTTAATAAGTGTAGTTAGGTGGAGGCGACGTTGGGGGCGGCAGATTAGGGGTTAATAAATATAATATAGGGGTCGGCGATGTTAGGGCAGCAGATTAGGGGTACATAGGGATAACGTAGGTGGCAGGGGTGTACGGAGCGGCAGATTAGGGGTTAAAAATAATATGCAGGGGTCAGCGATAGCGGGGGCGGCAGATTAGGGGTTAATAAGTGTAAGGTTAGGGGTGTTTAGACTCGGGTACATGTTAGGGTGTTAGGTGCAGACTTAGGAAGTGTTTCCCCATAGGAAACAATGGGGCTGCGTTAAGAGCTGAACGCGGCTTTTTTGCAGGTGTTAGGTTTTTTTTCAGCTCAAACAGCCCCATTGTTTTCTATGGGGGAATCGTGCACGAGCACGTTTTTGAAGCTGGCCGCGTCCGTAAGCACCGCTGGTATCGAGAGTTGCAGTGGCGTTAAATTATGCTCTACGCTCCCTTTCTGGAGCCTAACGCACTGAAAACCCAGCCATTCTGTGAACTCTAAATACCAGCGGTATTTAAAAGGTGCGGGGGGAAAAAAGCACGCGTAGCTAACGCACCCCTTTGGCCGCAAAACTCTAAATCTAGGCGATAGGGATTAGGTTTTTTTTTTATTTTGGATAATGTGGTTTATTATTTTGTGTTAGACTTTTTTATTTTCTGTAATTTGATTAGTTTAAATTTAGTTTTCTTTATTTTTAAAGTAATGTTAGGTTTTTTATTTTAATTGTAATTTAATTTATTTAATGGGGTTAATTTAGGGAGTGTTAGGTTAGGGGGCTTAGTGATTAGTTATTTGCGTTGTGGGGTTTGGCGGTTTAGGGGTTAATAGGTTTATTATGTTAATTGTGATGTGGATTAATGGCGGTTTAGGGGTTAATAGACTTATTAGGTTATCAATGTGGGTTAATGGCGGTTTAGGGGTTAATAGATGTATTTGGTATTTTGCGATGTTGGGGGTGGGCGGATTTAGGGGTTAATAATTTTATTAGGTAGTTGGTTGTTGTTTTTTTTAATACTTATTGTGGGCGGTCAGGTTTTTTTTTTTAATACTTATTGCGTGCGGTTAGGTTTTTTTCTTAATACTTATTGCGGGCAGTTAGTTTTTTTTTTGTGTAATGCTCTGTTTGCCTTCGCTGCATCCCGGTGGATTCCGAAAATGTCAGGGTGATGGATTCTTTTGCCACCCTGCCATTTTCGGAATCCACCTGGATGTAGTAAATTCTTTTGGCTGCCTTGCGCTGCCAACATTTCTTTGAAGATGCGTGCGCAACTGTCGATGGACGCGTTACAAACGCAATTATAGTATAGATATATATCTATAGAGAGAGAGACAGAGATAATGCATTTTAAATGAACATTGGTTTACAAAAGCTCCTCATATGTAGAACCAGAAACCTGACCTGATATAATGAGCAAGCTGCACAACTTCAGCCGACAGTTATATGGATAAGTCACCTAAAGATGGGGAGTGGCAGAGAGTAGTAAAGGTTCATAGCCAAAAACACCACATAAGTAACGAATAACTTCACCAACATGACAGACAAGTGCATGAGTGCTTAAAGTTACATGCCACCCACATTTTTTCTTTTATGATTTAGAAAGAGAATGCAATTTTAAACATCTTTCTAATTTACTTATATTATCTAATTTGTTTTATTCTCTTGATATTCTTTGATGAAAAGCATATCTAAATATGCGCACTAGCTGCTGATTGGTTTCTGCACATAGAAGCCTCGTGTGATTGGCTCACCATGTGCATTGCTTTTTCTTCAACTAAGGATATCTAGAAAATGAAGCAAAATAAATAATGGAAGTAAATTGTAATGTTGTTTAAATTTATATTCTCTATCTGAATCATGAAAGAACGATTTTGGGTTTAGTGGCCCTTTAACTCCATATCGGCAGTGGGTCATGTGCGCTTTAATAGTTATTTCTAGCAGGGATGTCACGTGTGTTGGTAGAAATGTTTTTAATGGATTATTGTGTTAAAATTCTACTACATAAAAGAGCAACATTTACATATGTTGCTTTGTTTGTTTGAAAAATGTAAAGTAAAATATGTTCAACTTTCAGATGAAAGAAATACAGCATTATCTGGTGTTTATTTCCTACTTAATGTTTAATGTACCTATCAACCAATGAGCACTATCAGGAAGTACCTGTTATCCAGTTAGCATTGGCAGGAAGTTCCTTACAGTCACTGCATATAAAGGAAATACAGCTTGTTAGCATTAGAAGGAAATATGCGACTTATCCTGTTGTATTTGTTTTAGTGTGTATATACTGCTCCATTATAGGAATAAGATATTGATAAGGTAAAATTTTCTTTTAAAGGGACAGAAAAGTCAAAATAAAACTTAATAATTCCAATAGAATCATCATCAGAATCATCAGAGTTCTCTTGGCATGTTTTGTTGACGCGTAAAGCTTGGTAGGCTGAAAGGAGCTTAGGAGCGTGCATATATCTTTAGCATTCTGTGGAAGCAATGTTTGCAACTGTGTATAACGTTGCTTTAACCTATTACAAATCAGTTAGTCCTGAGAATGACCCCTATAGGCTGAGTAATATACAGACACATAACTTAATAGTATCTTTTGACAGATGAGCAGGAACTATTCAGGCATAGTATCAGGGAGAATCCAGAAGGGAGTTAACAGGAGCCAAGGTCAGACCCTGCTGGACATTAAAATGCAAGGGGATAATCCATAGGAAGGTCAATGCAAGTCAGGTTATTATTGTGAACTGTCAGATCCAAATCAGAACCAGAAGGAAAGTCAAGTCAAACCAAAATTTATGTACAGGAATGAAAACAAAAGACAGCACACCCAAGGAATATATTAACAAATGGCAATCCAACATGGCTTTGGCATTAATTTATAGATTATTTGGCTCAAAATCAATTTGCAGGAAAAATGATGTGGCATGAAAATGACACAAAACAAAAGGAGTGAGCTAGAGAATGGGGCATGCAGCAAACATGAGCAACATGGACATGGAGCAAGAGCCACATGACGTATACATTATTGTAAACACTGCTGCCAGGTGACTAAAGACAGGTTCATGCTCCTGAGCTCACCCAGGATTACTCTTTAGCAAAGGATACCAAGAGAATTAAGCAAAATTGATAACAGGAGTAAATTGGAGATTCAAATGTCTTGCTCTCCCCAATCTATTTAATTTTAATTGTGACTTTACTGCCCTTTAAAGTGCACTGCTGTACATTTAAAATATCTCTAGCATATCCCTTTAAGTAATACATAAAGTTAGAAGTATTCATTTTGGCTGCATCCGTATCTTCTGAATTTTTTACCTTTTGAAGAATTAAAAATAAAAAAACAAATAGGCTGTTCCTAATTTTTTACCATTTTTCTTTCAGGAGAACATAGCATGGACAGGATTGGTGAAGTTATTTGATCCAGTGAAATCCCCTCGATGTTATGCAGTTGTTTCTCTGAAAAGACTTTAGATAGTTTTATGGTAGGACATAGGAGACAGTCAATAGTAATTAAAGACGCCCTAAAGTATCTTGTGACTGTTTTTTCAGTATTTTATAGCATGGTTGCACAACCTTTATAAATAAATTGCCACCTTGTATTTTATTTTATTTAACAAATTCTGTCAATCTTATGTGTACTTGAAATGGGCAGTCTTTGACTAAATACATGGCATTGTACACCTGCACAAATAACTTATGTCTACATATACACACAGACTTAAAAACATATGCAGACTGTGACTGTGAAATTTAGGAAGGCAGTCTGTGACTAGGAAGCACAGGAAGGCAGTCTGTGACTATGAACCTCTGAAAGGCAGGCTGGCACTGGAGCCACAGGAAAGGGGACTGGCACTGGGAACCACAGGAATGGGGGTTGTGACTGGGAACCACAGAAAGGCGGGCTGGAAACCACAGGAAGGGGGCTGTGACTGGGAACCGCAGGAACGGGAACTGTGACTGGGAACCACAGGAGGGCAGGCTGCGACTGGGACCACACTAGAGCAGGCTGTGACTAGGAATCACAGAAAGGCAGGATGGGACTGGAACCACAGGAAAGTGGACTGTCAGGGAGGCAGGATGTAACTGTTAATCACAACAAATAGTCAAATATATCCCGTTTCAGAATGAGACGGGCAGTAGTAGTACAGAATTGGTAGGTAAAAGGCAGAGTCCAAAATACATGTAAAAAGAGGTCAGCTGCCAAATCAGTTCTCACTACCAACAAAGCAGAAGGGAGATCTGAGGCAAAGTCAGGTAACCAGGCAAAAGTTAAAACCGAATATGAGGACAGTCAACAGAAGGCTTTCAACAATCAGGCAGAGGGCACAAACAGTGAGACTTAATGTCAGGGCAGGGAGTGGCTAGTAAAGCATATTTATATATATAGGTGGAGCAAGTGAGACAGCACAGCTAACAGCAAGGGGTCGATTTTATCAAAGGCTTTGCAAGCCTTTCGACCCATTACGGCTGCAAGTTCTCACAAGAGAACCTGCACGCAGTATTTAACAAGCAGCGGTCATCAGACCACTGCTTCCCTAATCTTTCGCCACCTCTAAAGTGGCAACATTTAATCTCTTCAGTCTAGTCCAACTGGGGTGATTGACAGCTCCTGCCCGTGCGTGATTGGTTGTGCCCGGACAGGGGGCAGGATTGCACGCAAGCGCAAAATAGTGCTTGTGTGCAATGCTGAATTCCTCCAGGGCAATTCAGCCCACCAGTGGCGAGCTACGGCGGACAGGGGCACGTATGTGCACCCCTGTCCGTCTCAGCTTGATAAATCGCTCCCCAAGTCTCTGGAAACTGTCTGTGAGAAAGTCTTCCAGTGGCTCAGAGAGGAAGTGCTGGAAACTGATCCACAAACTAGAAGACTAAGGACCAGAGTTTAATTGCCCACAAGTGTTTGTGGGCACAGATGTGGCAATCCTTCATATGTTAAATCGTGAAGTCTTCTTTAAAGGGAAATAAACATTCAGTATTATGTGTACTATGTGAATAAGCTGCTACAAATCAGCGTTAAAAAAAACTGTTTAAGCCATTTGCAATACAGATCAACACTAAATGCAATCATGTGGTGCTTTCTCTTGGGCTGATTGGTAAGTATGCTCCATTGTCTGCAAATGTAGCAAATCTACCAATCAGAGCACATGCACCATGCATACATGGACAAAATGTTAAAAGCCTTTGATTTATAACTTTGTATCACAGAGTCAAAGCATACTATCGACTTCTATGTTCCTATAAAATAAACTATCTAACCCTTTACACGCTAAAATATTTATAGCAGATATTTATATATGCTTTTAGAAATTTTTTAAGTTTATGGTGATATATTTGTACTTTAATAGATGTTATAAGTGGCATGCAGCTATCAGTCTGAGGTAACTCCATTTAATTTCTTAATGTTTAATCATAGATAAAAGTTTTGCACTATCTGAACTAATGTTACTTAGTAGTGCCTTCACTAAAATCTGGTATTACTAAAACTTATTGTACCTCATTAATTACTCATTTTTGGTTAAGGCATTACTGCACTATCGGCTAGATTACAAGTTTTGCGTTATGAGTAAAAAAGCAGCGTTAAGGCTTATAACGCTGCTTTTTTTTTACTACTGCTACTATTACGAGTCTTGTAGGTACAGCAGTCCCACACACTTTTTTGGCCGTACCGCAAATTAACTTACGCAATTTTCGTAAAGTCTTTTCTTCTACAAGATACGACAAGTCCACGGATTTCATCCTTACTTGTGGGATATTAACCTCCTGCTGACAGGAAGTGGCAAAGAGCACCACAGCAGAGCTGTATATATAGCTCCTCCCTTCCCTCTACCCCCAGTCATTCTCTTTGCCTGTGTTTGTGATAGGAAAAGGTAAAGTGAGGTGTTAGTTTAGATTATTCAATCAAGTGTTTATTATTTTAAATGGTGCCTGTGTATACTATTTTTATTCTGGGCAACTTCTGAAGGACCAATTGTGAGGAACTGGTGGAGTTTTACTTCACTATGCCTCCCCTTTTGGTGTTGTCTGGAGATGGACTTAGTGATTTTGCCTAAGGCCTTGTTTTCTTATCCACAGGACCTCTGGAGGAGATGGTGGACCTCTGGACACTGTGATTATCATCTTGCTGTTACTCAGCATGGAGGTAAGTGCAGTTTATTTTCAGGGGCTTACAGCAGAATTCTGAATTAGCTTACTCTATCACAATAGAGGTAATTCCCAGACAGTTAGGCAGATTTTGGCCTAGGGCACTGGGACTTTAATACCCTGATTAAAATTTATTTTTTACAAAGAAGATTTTGGCTTTATTATTTTTATTGTGAAGCAATAGGGTGTTTTATACGTTTTTGTTTCATTATGGCTGACGCTGGGGATTTAATTTGGGCAAGTCTTGTGTGAGTTTTGTTTATTAGAGACGCCCACGATGGGCGGGGCCTCATGCGCGCGCTTCTGTAGCGCCATTGCATTGCTGTCTTAGACCGGTGACGGTTATATTATCCGGTGCAGCTTTTAACTTTGTTGTACAGTGCTGCTAGACAGGTTCCTAAGAGAATTTCGGAGATTGTCACCAAGGAGTGGGAAAGACCGGGTATCCCGTTCTCCCCTTCCTCTATGTTCAAGAAGATGTACCCTATAACTGACACTGTGCGGGATTCTTGGCAAACAGTCCCTAAGGTGGAGGGTGCTATTTCTACTCTAGCTAAGCGTACAACTATTCCCATTGAGGACAGTTGTGCTTTCAAAGACCCTATGGATAAAAAATTGGAGGGTCTGCTAAATAAACTTTTTGTTCAGCAGGGTTTTCTTTTACAACCGACGGCCTGCATTGTACCAGTTACAACTTCGGCTGCCTTTTGGTTTGATGCCCTGGAAGAATCTCTGAAGACTGAGTCTCCTTAGAGGAAATAATGGATAGGATTAAGGCCCTAAAATTGGCTAATTCCTTTGTCACTGATGCCGCTTTTCAGATCGCTTAGCTGTTAAGAATGCAGGTTTTGCCATTCTAGCACGCAGAGCCTTGTGGTTAAAGTCTTGGTCTGCGGATGTTTCATCTAAAACCAAGCTTTTGTTTATTCCTTTCAAGGGGAAGACTCTATTTGGTCCTGACTTTAAAGAGATTATTTCAGACATTACAGGAGGTAAGGGCCATCTCTTACCTCAGGATAAAACATCTAAACAGAAAGGTAGACAGAGCAATTTTCGTTCCTTTCGAAACTTTAAGGGAGTTCCTTCCTCATCTTCCACAAAACAGGAAGGGAATTTTGCTCAGGCCAAGTCCGTCTGGAGACCCAAACAAGCTTGGAACAAGGGTAAACAACCCAAGAAGCCCGCTGCTACTACCAAGACAGCATGAAGGGGCGGTCCCCGATCTGGGACCAGATCTAGTAGAGGCAGACTTTCTCTCTTTGCCCAGGCTTGGGCAAGGGATGTTCAGGACCCCTGAGCACTGGAAATTGCGACCCACAGGTATCAAGTAGAATTCAAAAATTCCTTCCCAAGGTGAAGGTTCCTTCTTTCACGATTGTCTGTAGACCAGATTAAAAGAGAGGCGTTCTTACGTTGTGTAAAATACCTCTCTACTATGGGAGTAATTTGTCCCGTTCCAATACAGGAGCTGGGGCAGGGGTTGTACTCAAATCTTTTCGTGGTTCCCAAAAAAGAGGGAACATTCAGACTCATTTTAGATCTCAAGAGTCTAAACAAGAGTCCCTTCTTTCAAAATGGAGACTATTCGAACAATTTTAACAATGATCCAGGAGGGTCAATATATGACTACCGTGGACTTATAGGATGCATACCTTCATATCCCTATCCACAAGGATCATCATCAGTACCTAAGGTTGGCCTTCCTGGACAAACATTTTCAGTTCGTGGCTCTGCCTTTTGGGTTGGCCACAGCACCCAGGATCTTCACAAAGGTTCTAGGGTCCCTTCTGGCAGTTCTCAGGCCGCAGGGCATTGCAGTAGCGCCTTATCTGGACGATATTCTGATCCAGGCGTCGACTTATCATCTGACAAAGTCCCATACAGACACGATATTGTCCTTTCTGAGAACTCATGGATGGAAGGTGAATCTAGAAAAAAGTTCACTAATTCCTCAGACAGAAGTTCCCTTCTTGGGGACTCTAATAGATTCTATATCCATGAAGATTTTTCTGACGGAGGTCAGAAAGTCAAAGATTCTAAATACATGCAGAGCCCTTCAGTCCAATCCTCGGCCATCAGTGGCTCAGTGCATGGAGGTAATTGGATTGATGGTGGCGGCAATGGGCATCATTCTGTTTGCTCGGTTTCATCTCAGACCACTGCAACTGTGCATGCTCGGACAGTGGAATGGGGATTATGCAAATTTATCTTCTCAGATAAATCTGAATCAGGAGACCAGAGACTCTCTTCTTTTGTGGTTGTCGCCGGATCATCTGTCCCAAGGGACGTGTTTCCGCAGACCCTCGTGGGTGATAGTGACAACGGACGCCAGTCTACTAGGCTGGGGTGCAGTCTGGAATTCCCTGAAGGCTCAGGGTGTATGGACTAAGGTGGAGTCTCTACTTCCAATCAATATTCTGGAGTTGAGAGCAATATTCAATGCGCTTCAAGCGTGGCCTCAGTTGGCTTCGGCCAAATTCATCAGATTCCTGTCGGACAACATCACGACTGTGGCTTACATCAATCATCAGGGAGGAACGAGGAGTTCCTTAGCGATGAAAGAAGTATCCAAGATATTTCGATGGGCGTAGGCCCATTCTTGTTATCTGTTAGAAATCTATATCCCAGGAGTGGACAACTGGGAAGCGGACTTTTTAAGCCGTCAGGCTTTTCATCCGGGGGAGTGGGAACTCCATCCGGAGGTATTTGCCTCACTGATTCTCCGATGGGGCAGACCGGAGTTGGACCTGATGGCGTCTCGACAGAATGCCAAGCTCCCAAGATACGGATCCAGGTCGAGGGATCCTCAGGCCGAACTGATAGATGCCTTGGCAGTGCTTTGGTCGTTCAACCTAGCTTATGTATTTCCACCGTTTCCCCTCCTTCCCCGAGTGATTGCTCGGATCAAACAATTGAGGGCTTCAGTAATTCTAATCGCGTCTGCGTGACCATGCAGGACTTGGTATGCAGATCTAGTGGACATGTCCTCTCTGCCTCCGTGGAAGCTTCCAGTGTGACAGGACCTTCTCATTCAAGGTCCTTTTCAACATCCAAATCTAGTTTCTCTGCAGCTGACTGCTTGGAGATTGAACGCTTGATATTATCTAAGCAGGGTTTCTCTGAGTTGGTCATCGATACTTTGATTCAGGCGCGTAAGCCTGTCACCAGAAAGATTTATCATAAGATATGGCGTAAATATCTTTTTTGGTGTGAATCCAAGGGCTACTCATGGAGTAAGGTTAGGATTCCCAGGATTCTGTCTTTTCTCCAAGAAGGATTGGAGAAAGGTTTATCAGCGAGTTCCTTAAATGGACAAATTTCTGCTTTGTCGATTTTGCTACACAAACGTTTGGCAGATATTCCAGACGTTCAGTCATTTTGTCAGGCTTTAACTAGAATTAAGCCTGTATTCAGACCAATTGCTCCACCCTGGAGTTTGAATTTAGTTCTTAATGTTCTTCAAGGGATTCCGTTTGAACCCATGCATTCCATAAATATTAAGTTGTTATCTTGGAAAGTTTTGTTTTTGGTTGCTATTTCTTCTGCTCGTAGAGTTTTGAAGCTTTCAGCTTTACAATGTGATTCGCCTTACCTTATCTTCCATTCTGATAAGGTGGTTTTGCGTACCAAACCTGGTTTCCTTCCTAAGGTTGTTTCTAATAAGAATATTAATTAGGAAATTGTTGTTCCTTCATTATGTCCTAACCCTTCTTCTAAGAAGGAGCGTATGTTGCATAACTTGGATGTGGTCCGTGCCCTGAAGTTTTACTTGCAGGCAACTAAGGATTTTCGTCAATCATCTTCATTATTCATTGTTTTTTCAGGAAAACGTAGGGGTCAGAAAGCTACGGCTACCTCTCTTTCTTTTTGGCTGAAGAGTATCATCCGTCTAGCGCATGAGACTGCTGGACAGCAGCCTCCTGAAAGAATTACGGCTCATTCCACCAGGGCTGTGGCTTCCTCATGGGCATTTTAAAACAATGCTTCTGTTGAACAGATTTGCATGGCTGCAACTTGGTCGTCTCTTCACACTTTTTCCAAATTTTACAAATTTGATACTTTTGCTTCTTCTGAGGCTGATTTTGGGAGAAAGGTTCTTCAAGCAGTGGTGCCTTCCGTTTAGGGCCCTGTCTTGTCCCTCCCTTTCATCCGTGTCCTATAGCTTTGGTATTGTATCCCACAAGTAAGGATGAAATCCGTGGACTCGTCGTATCTTGTAGCAGAAAAGGAAATTTATGCTTACCTGATAAATTTATTTCTTCTACGATACGACAAGTCCACGGCCCTCCCTGTCAATTTAAGACAGATTATATTTTATTTTACTACTTTAGTCACCTCTGCACCTTTTAGCTTTTCCTTTCTCTTCCTATAACCTTCGGTCGCATGACTGGGGGTGGAGGGGAAGGGAGGAGCTATATATACAGCTCTGCTGTGGTGCTCTTTGCCACTTCCAGTTAGCAGGAAGATAATATCCCACAAGTAAGGATGAAATCCGTGGACTCGTATCGTAGAAGAAATCAATTGATCAGGTAAGCATAAATTTCCTTTTTTCAATGGGACTTCCATTGCGCCGGTATTACAAGCTTTTTTTTTTTAGGCCAAAAAGTGAGCGGTACAGCCTATCCCGCAAGATTCGTAACGCATTCTAAAGTCAGTAGTTATGAGTTTTACACTACAAAGC
This sequence comes from Bombina bombina, assembly GCF_027579735.1. Classification (NCBI taxonomy): domain Eukaryota; kingdom Metazoa; phylum Chordata; class Amphibia; order Anura; family Bombinatoridae; genus Bombina; species Bombina bombina. Next base: position 311,914,025 of record NC_069504.1, on the reverse strand, counting down.
GTACACTAACACCCATACACTACCTATTAACCCCTAAACCGAGGCCCTCCCGCATCGCAAACACTATAACAAAATTATTAACCCCTAATCTGCCGCTCCCGACATCGCCGCCACTATAATAAAATATTAACCCCTAAACCGCCGCACTCCCGCATCGCAAACACTAGTTACATATTATTAACCCTTAATCTGCTGTACCTAACATCGCCGCCACCTACCTACATTTATTAACCCCTAATCTGCCACCCCCAACGTCACCGCCACTATACTAAAGTTATTAACCCCTAAACCTAAGTCTAACCCTAACACCCCCTAACTTAAATACAGTATAATTAAAATAAATCTAAATAAAACCAACTATTAATAACTAAATAATTCATATTTAAAACTAAATACTTACCTATAAAATAAACCCTAAGCTAGCTACAATATAACTAATAGTTACATTGTAGCTAGCTTAGGGTTAATTTTTATTTTACAGGCAAGTTTGTATTTATTTTAACTAAGTAGAATAGTTACTAAATAGTTATTAACTATTTACTAACTACCTAGCTAAAATAAATACAAATTTACCTGTAAAATAAATCCTAACCTGAGTTACACTAATACCTAACCTTACACTACAATTAAATTACCTAAATTAAATACAATTAACTAAATTAAATACAAATATCTAAATTACAAAAACAAACAAACACTAAATTACACAAAATAAAAAACAAATTACAAGATATTTAAACTAATTACACCTAATCTAATAGCCATATCAAAATAAAAAAAGCCCCCCCCCCCAAAAAAAAAACCCTAGCCTACACTAAACTACCAATAGCCCTTAAAAGGGCTTTTTGCGGGGCATTGCCCCAAAGAAATCAGCTCTTTTACCTTTAAAAAAAATACAAACAACCCCCCCCAACAGTAAAACCCACCACCCACACAACCAACCGCCAAATAAAGGGCATTTAGCTCTATTGCTGCCCAAACCCTAACCTAAAAATAAAACCCACCCAATAAACCCTTAAAGATCTAACACTAACCCCCTGAAGATCCACTTACAGTTTTGAAGAGCTGACATCAATCCTCAACAAAGCCAGGAGAAGTCCTCAACGAAGTGGCAAGAAGTCCTCAACGAAGCCGGGAGAAGTTTTTATCCAAGCCGGGAGAAGTGGTCCTTCACACGGGCAGAAGTCTTCATCCAGATGGCATCTTCTATCTTCATCCATCCAGCGCAGAGCGGGTCCATCTTCAAGACAATCAGCCAATCGGAATTAAGGTTGAACAAATGCAATCAGCCAATAGGATTGAACTTCAATCCTATTGGCTGATATAATCAGCCAATAGGATTGCGCTCGCATTCTATTGGCTGTTCTGATTGAATCAGCCAATAGCATTTTTTCAACCTTAATTCCGATTGGCTGATAGAATTCAATCAGCCAATCGGAATCTAAGGGACGCCATCTTGGATGACGTCACTTAAAGGAACCTTCATTCGTCTGGAGTCGTCGTAAGTAGAGGATGCTCCACACCGGATGTCTTGAAGATGGACCCATCCCGGATGGATGAAGATAGAAGATGCCATCTGGATGAAGACTTCTGCCTGTCTGGAGGACCACTTCTCCCGGCTTGAATGAAGACTTCTCCCGGCTTCATTGAGGACTTCTTGCCGCTTCGTTGAGGACTTCTCCCGGCTTCATTGAGGCTTCATTGAGGATGGATGTCGGCTCTTCAAAACTGTAAGTGGATCTTCAGGGGGTTAGTGTTAGGTTTTTTTAAGGGTTTATTGGGTGGGTTTTATTTTTAGGTTAGGGTTTGGGCAGCAATAGAGCTAAATGCCCTTTTAAGGGCAATGCCCATCCAAATTCCCTTTTCAGGGCAAGGGGGAGCTTAGGTTTTTTTAGTTAGGGTTTTATTTGGGGGGTTGGTTATATGGGTGGTGGGTTTTACTGTTGGGGTGGTTGTTTGTATTTTTCTTTACAGGTTAAGAGCTGATTTCTTTGGGGCAATGCCCCACAAAAGGCACTTTTAAGGGCTATTGGTAGTTCAGTTTAGGCTAGGGTTTTTTTTTTGGGGGGGGGGGGGGCTTTTTTATTTTGATAGGGCTATTAGATTAGGTTTTATTAGTTTAAATATCTTGTAATTTGTTTTTTATTTTGTGTAATTTAGTGTTTGTTTGTTTTTGTAATTTAGATATTTGTATTTAATTTAGTTAATTGTATTTAATTTAGGTAATTTATTTAATTGTAGTGTAAGGTTAGGTGTTAGTGTAAGACATGTTAGGTTTTATTTTACAGGTAAATTTGTAAACATAAATTTAGTTTCCCCATAGGAATCAATGGGGCTGCGTTACGGAGCTTTACACTGCTTTTTTGCAGGTGTTAGACTTTTTTTCAACCGGCTCTCCCCATTAATGTCTACAACCAGCTCACCGCTGGTATTGGAGTGCGGTATGGAGCACAATTTTGCTCTACGCTCACTTCTTGCCTTTTAACGCCGGGTTTATAAAAACCCGTAATACCAGCGCTGTAGTTAAGTGAGAGGTGACAATAACATGCAAGTGAGTACCGCACCTATCATAACTCAAAACTCGTAATCTAGCCGTATGTAAATGGTGCACTAACAATTGAGCGCGAGCGATATGGGGTTTATCGCGGCTGTTAGCATGCGTCAGAAATATTACAAATTAAAAGTAAAAACGATTGATTGAACACAAGCGCTTGGTTAACTGTTACGCTTGAATAAAATATTTAAAAAAATATTGCACAAAAAAGTTATAAGGGCTCAAAGATATGAGGTGAAGGGCTTTAACATAGAGATACATACATACACATGTCTAAATGTGTATTGTGTATATATACAGTATATATATATATACATATATATAAACATATATATAAGTGCATTGAAGCCCTTTAAAATCCAGTAGATTAAAAACATTTATGCAATATTAATTTTTAATAATAGTAAACTATGTATGTACTGTAAATATTTCACATTCTAATGTTCTTTCCATAGGGAAAGATGTTCTAGTATTTCTTCTGTTAAGTGTGATCAGTCCACGGGTCATCATTACTTCTGGGATATTACTCCTCCCCAACAGGAAGTGCAAGAGGATTCACCCAGCAGAGCTGCATATAGCTCCTCCCCTCTACGTCACTCCCAGTCATTCTCTTGCACCCAACGACTAGATAGGATGTGTGAGAGGACTATGGTGATAATACTTAGTTTTATATCTTCAATCAAAAGTTTGTTATTTTAAAATAGCACCGGAGTGTGTTATTACCTCTCTGGCAGAGTTTGAAGAAGAATCTACCAGAGTTTTACTATGATTTTAGCCGGAGTAGTTAAGATCATATTGCTGTTTCTCGGCCATCTGAGGAGAGGTAAACTTCAGATCAGGGGACAGCGGGCAGATGAATCTGCATAGAGGTATGTAGCAGCTTTTATTTTCTGACAATGGAATTGATGAGAAAATCCTGCCATACCGATATAATGTCATGTATGTATACTTTACACTTCAGTATTCTGGGGAATGGTACTTCACTGGAATTACACTGTAAGAAGTACATGAAACTTTTTAATAACTAAGAAATTATGTTTAACGTTTTTGCTGGAATGTAAAATCGTTTTCATTTGCTGAGGTACTGAGTGAATAAATGTTTGGGCACTATTTTTCCACTTGGCAGTTGCTTGATCTTTTTTCTGACAGTTTCTGTTCTCTCTCACTGCTGTGTGTGAGGGGGAGGGGCCGTTTTTTGGCGCTTTTACTACGCATCAAAAATTTCAGTCAGCAGCTCATTGTATTTCCTGCATGATCCGGTTCATCTCTACAGAACTCAGGGGTCTTCAAAACTTGTTTTGAGGGAGGTAGTTTCTCTCAGCAGAGCTGTGAGATTATAGTTGACTGAGATAAAAAACGTTTATTCTGTAATTTTTTTTCTGCTTTCAGAATTAGTTGTCTTTTGCTAATGGGATCAAACCTTTGCTAAAGTTGTGTTGTTTACAAGGATTGAGGCTATAACTGTTTCAGCTTATTAATTTTCAACTGTCATAAATCTTCTGTGCTTCTTAAAGGCACAGTACGTTTTTAATAATATTCTAATAGAATTGTATTCCAAGTTGCAAGTTTATTTGCTAGTGTGTTAAACATGTCTGATTCAGAGGAAGATACCTGTGTCATTTGTTGCAATGCCAAAGTGGAGCCCAATAGAAATTTATGTACTAACTGTATTGATGCTACTTTAAATAAAAGTCAATCTGTACAAATTGAACAAATTTCACCAAACAACGAGGGGAGAGTTATGCCGACTAACTCGCCTCACGTGTCAGTACCTGCATCTCCCGCTCGGGAGGTGCGTGATATGGTGGCGCCCAGTACAGCTGGGCGGCCATTACAGATAACTTTACAAGATATGGCCACCGTTATGACTGAAGTTTTGGCTAAATTACCAGAACTAAGAGGCAAGCGTGATCACTCTGGGGTGAGAACAGAGTGCGCTGATAATATTAGGGCCATGTCAGACACTGCGTCACAGGTGGCAGAACATGAGGACGGAGAACTTCATTCTGTGGGTGACGGTTCTGATCCAAACAGACTGGATTCAGATATTTCAAATTTTAAATTTAAGCTGGAAAACCTCCGTGTATTACTAGGGGAGGTGTTAGCGGCTCTGAATGATTGTAACACAGTTGCAATACCAGAGAAAATGTGTAGGTTGGATAAATATTTTGCGGTACCCGGCGAGTACTGATGTTTTTCCTATACCTAAGAGACTTACTGAAATTGTTACTAAGGAGTGGGATAGACCCGGTGTGCCGTTCTCACCCCCTCCGATATTTAGAAAAATGTTTCCAATAGACGCCACCACACGGGACTTATGGCAAACGGTCCCTAAGGTGGAGGGAGCAGTTTCTACTTTAGCAAAGTGTACCACTATCCCGGTGGAGGATAGCTGTGCTTTTTCAGATCCAATGGATAAAAAATTAGAGGGTTACCTTAAGAAAATGTTTGTTCAACAAGGTTTTATATTGCAACCCCTTGCATGCATTGCGCCGGTCACGGCTGCAGCGGCATTCTGGATTGAGTCTCTGGAAGAGAACATTAGTTTAGCTACTCTGGACGACATTACGGACAGGCTTAGAGTCCTTAAACTAGCTAATTCATTCATTTCGGAGGCCGTAGTACATTTAACTAAACTTACGGCTAAGAATTCAGGATTCGCCATTCAGGCACGCAGGGCGCTGTGGCTAAAATCCTGGTCAGCTGATGTTACTTCTAAGTCTAAATTACTTAATATAGCTTTTAAAGGGCAGTCCTTATTTGGGCCTGGTTTGAAAGAAATTATCGCTGACATTACAGGAGGTAAAGGCCACGCCCTGCCTCAAGACAGGGCCAAACCTAAGGCCAAACAGTCTAATTTTCGTTCCTTTCGGAATTTCAAAGCAGGAGCAGCATCAACTTCCTCTGCCCCAAAGCAAGAAGGATCTGTTGCTCGCTACAGACAAAACTGGAGACCTAACCAGTCTTGGAACAAGGGCAAGCAGGCCAGGAAACCTGCTGCTGCCCCTAAAACAGCATGAATTGAGGGCCCCCGATCCGGGATCGGATCTAGTGGGGGGCAGGCTTTCTCTCTTCGCCCAGGCTTGGGCAAGAGATGTCCAGGATCCCTGGGCGCTAGAGATAATATCTCAGGGATACCTTCTGGACTTCAAATACTCTCCTCCAAGAGAGAGATTTCATCTGTCAAGGTTGTCAACAATCCAGACAAAGAAAGAGGCGTTTCTACGCTGCGTACAAGAGCTCTTGTTAATGGGAGTAATCCATCCAGTTCCACGGTCGGAACAGGGACAAGGGTTTTACTCAAATCTGTTTGTGGTTCCCAAAAAAGAGGGAACTTTCAGACCAATCCTGGACTTAAAGATCCTAAACAAATTCCTAAGAGTTCCATCGTTCAAGATGGAGACTATTCGGACAATTTTACCTATGATCCAAGAGGGTCAGTACATGACCACTGTAGATCTAAAAGATGCTTACCTTCACATACCGATTCACAAAGATCATTACCGGTACCTAAGGTTTGCCTTCCTAGACAGGCATTACCAGTTTGTGGCTCTTCCATTCGGATTGGCTACAGCTCCAAGAATCTTCACAAAGGTTCTGGGTGCTCTTCTGGCGGTACTAAGACCGCGGGGAATCTCGGTAGCTCCATACCTAGACGACATTCTGATACAAGCTTCAAGCTTTCAAACTGCCAAGTTTCATACAGAGTTAGTACTGGCATTTCTAAGGTCACATGGATGGAAGGTGAACGAAAAGAAAAGTTCACTCGTTCCACTCACAAGAGTTCCCTTCCTGGGGACTCTTATAGATTCTGTAGAAATGAAGATTTACCTGACAGAGGACAGGCTAACAAGACTTCAAAGTGCTTGCCGCACCCTTCATTCCATTCAACACCCGTCAGTGGCTCAATGCATGGAGGTAATCGGCTTAATGGTAGCGGCAATGGACATAGTACCCTTTGCACGCTTACACCTCAGACCACTGAAACTGTGCATGCTAAGTCAGTGGAATGGGGATTACTCAGACTTGTCCCCTTCTCTGAATCTGGATCAAGAGACCAGAAATTCTCTTCTATGGTGGCTTTCTCGGCCACATCTGTCCAGGGGGATGCCATTCAGCAGACCAGACTGGACAATTGTAACAACAGACGCCAGCCTTCTAGGTTGGGGTGCCGTCTGGAATTCTCTGAAGGCTCAGGGACAATGGAGTCAGGAGGAGAGTCTCCTGCCAATAAACATTCTGGAATTGAGAGCAGTTCTCAATGCACTCCTGGCTTGGCCCCAGTTGACAACTCGGGGGTTCATCAGGTTTCAGTCGGACAACATCACGACTGTAGCTTACATCAACCATCAGGGAGGGACAAGAAGCTCCCTAGCAATGATGGAAGTATCAAAGATAATTCGCTGGGCAGAGTCTCACTCTTGCCACCTGTCAGCAATCCACATCCCGGGAGTGGAGAACTGGGAGGCGGATTTCTTAAGTCGTCAGACTTTTCATCCGGGGGAGTGGGAACTTCATCCGGAGATCTTTGCCCAAATACTTCGACGTTGGGGCAAACCAGAGATAGATCTCATGGCGTCTCGACAGAACCCCAAGCTTCCTCGTTACGGGTCCAGATCCAGGGATCCAGGAGCAGTCCTGATAGATGCCCTGACAGCACCTTGGGACTTCAGGATGGCTTACGTGTTTCCACCCTTCCCGATGCTTCCTCGATTGATTGCCAGAATCAAACAGGAGAGAGCATCAGTGATTCTAATAGCACCTGCATGGCCACGCAGGACTTGGTATGCAGACCTGGTGGACATGTCATCCTGTCCACCTTGGTCTCTACCTCTGAAACAGGACCTTCTGATACAGGGTCCTTTCAAACATCAAAATCTAACTTCTCTGAAGCTGACTGCTTGGAAATTGAACGCTTGATTTTATCAAGACGTGGGTTTTCTGAGTCAGTTATTGATACCTTAATACAGGCTAGGAAGCCTGTTACCAGAAGGATTTACCATAAGATATGGCGTAAATACCTATATTGGTGTGAATCCAAAGGTTACTCTTGGAGTAAGGTTAGGATTCCTAGGATATTGTCTTTTCTACAAGAAGGTTTAGAAAAGGGTTTATCTGCTAGTTCATTAAAGGGACAGATCTCAGCTCTGTCCATTCTGTTACACAAACGTCTGTCAGAAGTTCCTGACGTCCAGGCTTTTTGTCAGGCTTTGGCCAGGATTAAGCCTGTGTTTAAAACTGTTGCTCCACCATGGAGTTTAAACCTTGTTCTTAATGTTTTACAGGGCGTTCCGTTTGAACCCCTTCATTCCATTGATATAAAGTTGTTATCTTGGAAAGTTCTATTTTTAATGGCTATTTCCTCGGCTCGAAGAGTCTCTGAATTATCAGCCTTACATTGTGATTCTCCTTATTTGATTTTTCATTCAGATAAGGTAGTTCTGCGTACTAAACCTGGGTTCTTACCTAAGGTAGTCACTAACAGGAATATCAATCAAGAGATTGTTGTTCCTTCTTTGTGCCCAAATCCTTCTTCGAAGAAGGAACGTCTACTGCACAACCTGGACGTAGTCCGTGCTCTAAAATTTTACTTACAGGCAACTAAGGAATTTCGACAAACGCCTTCTCTGTTTGTCGTTTACTCTGGTCAGAGGAGAGGTCAAAAGGCTTCTGCTACCTCTCTTTCTTTTTGGCTTCGTAGCATAATTCGTTTAGCTTATGAGACTGCTGGACAGCAGCCTCCTGAAAGAATTACAGCTCATTCTACTAGAGCTGTGGCTTCTACTTGGGCCTTCAAGAATGAGGCCTCTGTTGAGCAGATTTGCAAGGCTGCAACTTGGTCTTCGCTTCATACTTTTTCCAAATTTTACAAATTTGACACTTTTGCTTCCTCGGAGGCTATTTTTGGGAGAAAGGTTCTTCAGGCAGTGGTTCCTTCTGTATAAAGAGCCTGCCTATCCCTCCCGTCATCCGTGTACTTTTGCTTTGGTATTGGTATCCCAGAAGTAATGATGACCCGTGGACTGATCACACTTAACAGAAGAAAACATAATTTATGCTTACCTGATAAATTCCTTTCTTCTGTAGTGTGATCAGTCCACGGCCCGCCCTGTTTTTAAGGCAGGTAAATATTTTTTAAGTTATACTCCAGTCACCACTACACCCTTGGCTTCTCCTTTCTCGTTGGTCCTTGGTCGAATGACTGGGAGTGACGTAGAGGGGAGGAGCTATATGCAGCTCTGCTGGGTGAATCCTCTTGCACTTCCTGTTGGGGAGGAGTAATATCCCAGAAGTAATGATGACCCGTGGACTGATCACACTACAGAAGAAAGGAATTTATCAGGTAAGCATAAATTATGTTTTTTAAATCGATATTCCTATATATATATATATATATATATATATATATATATATATATATATATATATATATGTGTGTATATATCTATACCTTTATATAATCATGTGTATATATAAATATATATATATAGAGAGAGGTAACAAGAACTTGCACTCACTGGTCTTTTCCTCAAAAAACACACTTTTAATGTAACGTTTCGGAGATAGAGTATCCCCTTCCTCAGACCTATATATATATATATATATATATATATATATATATATATTGTACCATAATACCATCAGATATATAGAGAAATATGTATTTTTATCAATAAATAGAACATATTCTGCTATGTTAAGAACATTGGAATGTGAAATATTCTATGTCGGGTTAGCACACTTGAGAAAATACGATCAGGTTTGCGCGTGTGGGTTTTAGGTTTTTTTCTACTTTTTTGCACTCAATTTATTTCTATGGAGGAATACTTTAACGCGATTGCGATATTTGAAGTTTCGGCCTTTTGCACGCATCAGGTTATTAAGCGCTACCCGACGTGCAAAAAGCTTACTTTTAGCTCCACTTGTAATCTAGCCCTAAGTTGGAGGGACATTAACTACAAGTTATGATTTAGGACTATTAAAGAAAATTAACGTTACAATTTAATTTCCCTTAAAATGTTTAAAGGGACATGAAAGTCAAAATTAAACTTTCGTGTTTGATATATATTATGCAATTTTAAGAGACTTTGCTGTTTACTTCTACTATCATTTTACATTGTACTGTTTGTATCCTGCCATACCTAGGTAGGCTTAGAAGCAGCAATGCACTATTGAGAGTTAGCTGGTGATTGGTGGCTATGCAAATATGCTTCTTATCAATGGCTATTCAAATCTGTTTAGCTAGCTCCAAGTAGTTTTTTTTGCATCTGATTTTCCACTACACTCAGAGAGGCTGGAGTGAATCTCAAGGATCGGTATCTATATACACTCAGTCTCTATTTGAATGCAGCAAAGGAGATGAGAAAAACATACTTTTTCAGTGGAATTGTCTCTACAAAATAATTAAAAGTGGAAAAAAACATGCTTTTGCAATGTAATTCTCATGTATACTATCAGTGCTTGCTGATTCATATAAATATAAAATATTCTTTGGCTCTTTACACAGTTATGTTAGACAGTTATGGGGACATTTTTAAGAAACCTGTCAATAAACTTTTGTCACATTCTCCGTGTTCTATCTTTTAGATTGTTGTATTTCTCTATGACAAGTTGCTATGATTTTTTTATTTTCGCTATGGGTAATCTTTCCGTTAAAGCTCAAAATAATCTGAACAAAGAAAAACGGCAACCCCAGATGATCATTTGACCTCCTTTGGGCCTCATCAGGGAAGTGCAGCCATATCCCTCTAAGCACATTGGGCAAGGAATCCATGTCTGGTTTCCCCCATCACTCTTAGGGAGACTTTCCCCAGCGTCATAATGCAAATGCAAACAGAAAGAGAAGCAGTCTGCCAGGAACGAACAACAGTTTAGTGGCTTGTTCTATGGCCCGGTTAACACCTGGGAGTAGCTTCTTTTTGCCCAAATGTGCTTTTCACAGAGGAAAACTTTCCTGAAGTATATTAGTGTGATCACAGGTGGTAACTCACAATAGAACAAGCTAGTGAGCAATTGTTAGTTCTTGGTAGAGCGCTTCTGTCAGCCGTAAAGAATCAGTCCAGGATTAGACCCAACTGCTAGAGTGATATTATAAAAAAAACTCTAGCACACTGAGAGGAACCCAGGACGTGACCCACTCAGGAAAGAAACAAAAATAGTTATTATGCATTAAGAATAAAACTGTGTACTCACAGGTGAAGCAGGGACACGGAACAGTCTCTAGATGAGATAAGGGAGTACAAGGTACAGAGACTTTAAAGCAGGTTGAGGATGATCAGGCAAAGCAGAGGTCTGTATCACTTTTGAGCAGGCAAGGGATGATCAGTTAGTGTGGTCAGGCAAAGCAGAGGTCAATGTCCCTTTAAGCAGGTTTAAGGATGAGGCAGCAGAGTGGTCAGGCAAAGCAATGGTCAATGTCCCTTTAAGCAGGTTTAAGGATGAGGCAGCAGAGTGGTCAGGCAAAACAATGGTCAATGTCCCTTTAAGCAGGTTTAAGGATGAGGCAGCAGAGTGGTCAGGCAAAGCAATAGTCAATGTCCCTTTAAGCAGGTTTAAGGATGAGGCAGCAGAGTGGTTAGGCAAAACAATGGTCAATGTCCCTTTAAGCAGGTTTAAGGATGAGGCAGTAGAGTTGTCAGGCAAAACAATGGTCAAATATCCAAGAAGCATAGAAAACATTAACGGAGCCAATAAAAAGGAAGCAGGAGCGATATCCGACAAACGGGCACCAGAGGACAGTCCCGCCGAAGATTTAAAGGCTGGTGACGTGTGGGGGCGTAACACAGGAAGGTCACGTCATGTTGCTAGGCAATATGACATGGTGATACAGAGCGGGAGCCGCAGCGACACAGCAATGACCGGATCATGACAGCACCCCCTCCACAACTACCCCTCCGGGGGATAGGACCAGGTTTGGAAGGATGAGCCTTATGAAAAGCTTTAATCAAAGCAGGAGCATGAACTTGTTGAGCTGGCTCCCAAGACCGCTCTGTGACAGGATTACCTTTCCAGTGGCTTCAAACTCAGGTTGTTCATGAGCTAGAAGAGGTGGAGGATTGGTGGCTGGTTTAAGAAGAGAGACGTGAAAAACTGGATGGGCTTTAAGAGTCTTAGGAAGTGCAATACAATAAACAGAGCAAACCTTACTTTAGATCCGGAAAGGACCTACATAGCGGGGTCCCAGTTTAGTAGAAGGTTGCTTGAGAGGAAGATGACATGTAGAAACCCAAACCTCGTCTCCAGGATGATACTTGGGGGCCTTCTTTCATTTGCGATCAGCATAGAATTTATGTTGGTTAAAAGCTTTGGTGAGGAGAAGGCGGATTTTATGCCAATGGCGACAAAGTCTGCGGACAGAGAGATCAGCAGCAGGAATTTCTGAAGATGAGGTACGAAGTGATAAAGTTCTAGGTTGAAATCTGTATGCTGCTCTAAAGGGTGAGGTTTTAAGAGAAATGTTGTATCAGGCATTGTGAGCTAATTCAGCGGCAAGTAGTGGGTCCAGTTAGAGTGGAGAAGATCCACATAACGCCTGAGATATGTTTCTAAGCACTGATAGACCCTCTAGGGTTGGCCATTGGACTGTGGGTGATGAGAAGTATACAAAGAGATGGAAGTACCAAATTGTTTACAACGAGATTTCCAAAACTGAGAAACAAACTGAACCCCCCTGTCAGAGACTATATCAAGTGGAAAACCATGAGGGATATTTATCAAGCCGTCAACTATGCTGCATTCGATGGCACTGATACGCTCGCCTTACATCGCAGCTACCGCCAACTCTAATAAAGTTATTAATCCCTCCACTCCCGGAGCCCACCACAACTCTAATAAAGTTATTAACCCCTCTCCCTCCACTCCCGGAGCCCACCACAACTCTAATAAAGTTATTAACCCCCATCACGCTGCTCCCGGAGCCCATCACAACTCTAATAAAGTTATTAACCCCATCCCTCCACTCCCGGAGCCCACCGCAACTCTAATAAAGTTATTAACCCATATCCCGCCGCTCCCGGACCCCTCAGCAACTAAATAACTGAATTAACCCCTAAACCCCTGGCCTCCCACATCACTACCACTTACTAAACCTATTAACCCCTAAACCGCCATCCCCCCACATCGCCATAAACTAAATTAAGCTATTAACCCCTAAACCTAACAACCCGCTAACTTTACATTAAATATTAACTCATCCCTATCTTATAATAAATTTACTTTTAGAATTAAAATAAACAATATTAAACTACTAATTAACCTACCCTAACTATTATCCTAAAATTACATTAAACTACAAATTAAATTAACTATATTTAAAAACCTAACCCTATATATATATATTTAAAAACCTAACCCTACTCAAATTATTTAAATCTACAATAAAGAATTACTAAGTTACAAAAAAATAACAACTAAGTTACACAAAATAAAAAACACTAAGTTACATTGCCCCAAAGAAATCAGCTCTTTTACCTGTAAAAAAAAAATACAAACACCCCCCAACAGTAAAACCCACCACCCACACAACCAAACCCCCCAAATAAAAACCTATCTAAAAAACCTAATCTCTCCATTGCCCTGAAAAGGGCATTTAGCTCTTTTTCCGCCCAAAGTCCCTAACCTAAAATTAAAACCCACCCAATAAACCCTTAAAAAAAAAACTAACACTAACCCCCGAAGATCCACTTACAGTTTTCGAAGACCGGACATCCATCCTCATCCAAACGGCAGACGTCCTCAGCAAAGCCGGCCGAAGTCTTCATCCAACCGAGCAGAAGTCTTCATCCAGACGGCATCTTCTATCTTCATCCATCCGGCGCAAAGTGGCTCCATCTTCAAGACATCCGGCGCAGAGCATCCTCTTCTTACAATCACCGCTGAAGAATGAAGTATCCTTTAAATGACATCCAAGATGGCATCTCTTACATTCCAATTGGCTGATAGAATTCTATCAGCCAATAGGAATTAAAGTGAATGTAAATTTTGATGCTAAAGTGCCCGGTTTTTAAAAATTCGATTAAAAACCGGGGCACTTTAATTCATCAAAATTTAGATTTCACTTGTTGTGAAGAAATACCTTTTAAACTTGACAGCAGTTCCAGCTTCCTCCGGTAGTTCCAAGCCATTTCTGATGTCAGAAATGATGGATAGGTCATCCTCCAATCACGGCTTCCCCCCCCCGTGGGAATCAGTGTCTGATTCAATGCCGTGATTGGAGGAAGCCGGATTCCTCATTTTAGACCCAGGAAGAGGCTTTGCGATGGGTGGAGGAAGCTGGAGCTGCTGTCAAGATTAAAAGTAAAACAACAAAAATTGCAGCTCTTGCACAATGATATGGATTTCATGCTCTGCTGACGTAGATCAATGTTATTAAACAGTTTGGCTATACTTTTATCCTCCAAACTGTATGTCAATGTAATTTTGCAGTTCGTATTTGTATATGGTTAGTAATGTGTCTCTTATGAATCCTTGCAGTAAGGTATACTTGTATGCTATTGGCGTAAAATGCCTACTGATATAGCACTTAATACAAAGGAAAAATTACCTTGTTATGTCGACTCCGCTACATGGACCAAATTCGAGACACCTTGCTGGCCCTTGCTGATGATAAATATATCGAGTTCGTATGTGATGGGGTCAAATTTCTACTCAGTCATAATTGTTTTACTTTTGAAGGGCTACACTATATACAAAATCAAGGTAACGCTATGGGTGCGAAGTTTGCCCCATCATATGCAAACTTATATTTGACCAACTTTGAATTTGAAGAAATCTTTAATGAATCCAATCCATATAAATCACATATAAAATTCTACCAGAGATTTATCGATGATTATCTGGAAGGGTAAGGTAGAAGAAATAGGAGAATTTGTAAGATTTTTGAATCATAATGATCGAAACCTGAGGTTTACATATTCAGCTTCACGAGAGCATATCTCTTTTTTGGATGTTAATATAGTGTTAAATTCAGATTTATAAAAGGTTAATACAGCTACTTTCAGGAAGTCCACTTCAGGGAATACCATATTGAGAGCAGACTCGCATCATCCGATTCATCTAAAAAAGGCCATTCCCAAGGGACAATACATGCGTCTGAGGCGCAATTGTAGTGACTTAGACACATATAAAGAACAAGCAGACTTGTTATCCAAACGTCTCCTAATTAGAGGATATGAAAGCACATCCCTTCAAAATGTAAGTAATGAGGTTGAAAAAATGAGTAGGGAAGATCTTTTAATGGATGTCCCCAAAAGAATTACAACACGAGAATCACTAGTTACGTTTTTCACGAATTACAGCAAACAATTCAACATCATTAGTAACATTATACGTAAATATATACCGGTCCTAGAAAGAGACATATTATTACAACAAACAGTGATAAAACAAGGGATTCGATATGTGAGTAAAAAGGCCAAAACCATTGGCAATCAACTTGCCAGGGATTTCTCTAAACGAGATATAAGTCCTTGGCTCCAATCAACAGTAGGTTTTTACAAATGTAGGAGAAATCCATGTAAAAGTTGTGATCTTGTCATTTCAGGGGCACAATTTAGGTCCACTACATCAGGAAAGGTTTTTGAAATTAGTTATAGACTAACATGTCATTCTAACTTTGTGGTCTACCTCATTACATGCAATATATGTCATAAACAATATGTGGGTAGAACAACTAGATTGCTGAAGGACCGAATCAGAGAGCATTTACTCTCTATTAAACATGACCCTCCTAAAACCCCAGTTGCTAAACATTTTGTTTCACACTTTGTGTCTATGAACCTGTCTATCAATGATAGTAATCTTGGTACAATGTTTAGGTTCCAAGGTATAGATACAGCACAAAATAGCATTATAGGGGGGGATAGGATAGCGACTCTTAATAGAAAAGAAGCCTTTTGGATTTTTTCTCTCTCTACAGGCACCCCCAAGGAATGAACAAGATCACTGACTTGAGATATTTCGTAGACTAGACAAAATAGCAATTATCTATATAATGAAGACCATTAGGACCTTTAGTAAATTAGTAAGATTTCTTACCATAAATTAAATTCCATTAGATGAGTAAGATAATCTTCTGGGGATATATACATAAGCAACAATATAAAGTTTTATAACATAATTTCTAAACATTTAGTTGAAATTTGATGTCCCTTTATATGAGGTTTAGTCTATTTTTCTTTTTTATTCATTTGTTTATTTATAGGTATCTGTTTTGAAAGATTTTCTCCTTTATATATAGAGGATTTTTCCACCCCAAAAAAACAGAGTTAATGCATACTAATTATGAGATTGAACGTTTAATGTTTGTATATTTTATGGCATCTTAGCCATGGGTTTTTAGTTTTTATCATTTCACAATTGAGTTGTTCACTTATAGGCATAATAGTAATCACAAATAATATCACTTTTAAATATGAGACATAACGCCTCATATATATATATATATATGCATCTACAATCATGCATTTATATTTACACACATGTTTTAGTTGCTCACTTATAGGCATAATAGCAATCACAAACAATACCACTTTCTCTTGTAAGGTGTATCCAGTCCATGGATCATCCATTACTTGTGGGACACCCACAGCAGAGCTGTTATATTACTCCTCCCCAAACTGCCATTTCCAGTCATTCTCTTGCAACTCTCAACACGCATGGAGGTAGTAAGAGAGAGTGGTAAAAAATAGTTTATTTTCTTCAATCAAAAGTTTGTTATTTTAAATGGTACCGGAGTTGTACTATTTTATCTCAGGCAGAAGTAGAAGAAGAATCTGCCTGAGTTTTCTATGATCTTAGCAGGTTGTAACTAAGATCCATTGCTGTTCTCACATATGTCTGAGGAGTGAGGTAATTTCAGCGGGAGAATGGCGTGCAGTTTATTCTGCTAATGAGGTATGTGCAGTTATAATTTTTTCTAGGATTGGAAAAGACACTTCTTCCAATAAATATTCTGGAACTGAGAGCGATATTCAATGGTCTTCAGGCTTGGCCTCAGTTAGCAACTCTGAGGTACATCAGATTTCAGTCGGACAACATCACGACTGTGGCTTACATCAATCATCAAGGGGGAAAAAGAAGTTCCTTAGCGATGTTAGAAGTCTCAAGAATAATTCATTGGGCAGAGATTCACTCTTGCCACCTATCAGCTATCCATATCCCAGGTGTAGAGAACTGGGAGGCGGATTTTCTAAGTCGACAGACTTTTCATCCGGGGGAGTGGGAACTCCATCCGGAGGTGTTTGCACAATTGATTTATTGTTAGGGCAAACCAGAACTGGATCTCATGGCGTCTCGACAGAACGCCAAGCTTCCTTGTTACGGATCCAGGTCCAGGGATCCCAAGGCAACGCTGATAGATGCTCTAGCAACGCCCTGGTCTTTCAACCTGGCTTATGTGTTTCCACCGTTTCCTCTGCTCCCTCGACTGATTGCCAAGATCAAGCAGGAGAGAGCATTGGTGATTTTAATAGCGCCTGCGTGGCCACGCAGGACCTGGTATGCAGATCTAGTGGACATGTCATCCTTTCCACCATGGACTCTGCCTCTGAGACAGGACCTTCTTCTTCAGGGTCTTTTCCACCATCCAAATCTAATTTCTTTGAGACTGACTGCATGGAGATTGAACGCTTGATTTTATCAAAGCGTGGCTTCTCCGAGTCAGTCATTTATACCTTAATAAAGGCACAAAAGCCTGTCACCAGGAAAATTTATCATAAGATATGGCGTAAATATCTTTATTAGTGTGAATCCAAGGGTTACTCATGGAGTAAAGTCAGGATTCCCAGGATATTATTTTTTCTCCAAGAAGGTTTGGAAAAAGGATTGTCAGCTAGTTCCTTAAAGGGACAGATTTCTGCTCCGTCTATTCTTTTGCACAAGCGTCTGGCAGATGTTCCAGACGTTCAGGCTTTTTGTCAGGCTTTAGTTAGAATCAAGCCTGTGTTTAAACCGGTTGCTCCGCCATGGAGCTTAAACTTGGTTCTTAAGGTTCTTCAAGGAGTTCCTTTTGAACCTCTTCATTCCATAGATATCAAACTTTTATCTTGGAAAGTTCTTTTTTTGGTATCTATTTCCTCGGCTCGTAGAGTCTCCGAGTTATCTGCATTACAATGTGATTCTCCTTATCTGATTTTCCATTCGGATAAGGTAGTCCTGCGTACCAAACCTGGGTTTTTACCTAAGGTGGTATCTAACAAGAATATCAATCAAGAGATTGTTGTTCCATCCTTGTGTCCTAATCCTTCTTCAAAGAAGGAACATCTGTTACACAATCTGGACGTGGTTCGTGCTTTGAAGTTTTACTTACAAGCTACTAAAGATTTTCGGCAAACATCTGCTTTGTTTGTTGTCTACTCTGGACAGAGGAGGGGTCAAAAGGCTTCGGCAACCTCTCTTTCTTTTTGGCTAAGAAGTATAATCCGCTTAGCCTATGAGACTGCTGGACAGCAGCCTCCTGAAAGGATTACAGCTCATTCTACTAGAGCTGTGGCTTCCACTTGGGCCTTTAAAAATGAGGCTTCTGTTGAACAGATTTGCAAGGCGGCGACTTGGTCTTCGCTTCATACTTTTTCAAAATTCTACAAATTTGATACTTTTGCTTCTTCGGAGGCTATTTTTGGGAGAAAGGTTTTACAGGCAGTGGTACCTTCCATTTAAGTACCTGCCTTGTCCCTCCCTTCATCCGTGTACTTTAGCTTTGGTATTGGTATCCCACAAGTAATGGATGATCCGTGGACTGGATACACCTTACAAGAGAAAACACAATTTATGCTTACCTGATAAATTTATTACTCTTGTGGTGTATCCAGTCCACGGCCCACCCTGTCATTTTAAGGCAGGTAATTTTTTTCATTTAAACTACAGTCACCACTGCACCCTATGGTTTCTCCTTTCTCTGCGTGTTTTCGGTCGAATGACTTGATATGGCAGTTAGGGGAGGAGCTATATAACAGCTCTGCTGTGGGTGTCCTCTTGCAACTTCCTGTTGGGAATGAGAATATCCCACAAGTAATGGATGATCCGTGGACTGGATATACCACAAGAGAAATAAATTTATCAGGTAAGCATAAATTGTGTTTTTAAATATGAGACATAACGCCTCATATATATATGCATCTACAATCATGCATTTATATTTACACACATGATTTAGTTGAGTTATGAGTATCATGACCTTAGACACGTTTTCATTAAGCCTGGTTTTAACATGTTTTATGAAGATAGAAATATAATAAAACGGAGAACATAAATAGATAAATATAAATAAATAAGAAATTATAACAACATAATATTCACATTAAGTATAATGAATTAAATTTAATTGAAACATTTTCACTGCAATGGTAGCAGTTAGTAGAAGGAATTAGCAACATATAATATAATGTAATCTTGGAGACACGATCAGATTCAGTGATGAACATAGATGCATTAGAAATAGTATTAATATTGATACTTTTGTTATATTACATTGTATGTACTTTCTCTCTTAAAGATTAACAACTTATACAACTTAATGTCTTTCTTATATGATTTAACTGGGATATAGAGATTCTAGAAACTTCTTTTTTAAGGTTTTAGATGATGTTTATAAAATGCACTATTTTTATTTTATTTGAATAATATATATATTTTTTTATTTGAATAATATATTTTTTTCTATGTATGTAATATACATCTTTCACATTAAGTACTGTTTGATACAAGATTCATATACATTTTAACACATGAATGTTTTTGCACAGTCTAGCTTATGTTAATGTGTTGAAATACATACTGTGAGAATGCATTGCTGAGAAACAAGTACACCTTTAAGAACTAACACCAGGTGTTACTAGTCTCATGCAGCAGGAAGTGCCTTTTTAAGAAGCATTGTAATTACCATGTTCAGTCCCTGACGAAGTGCCTATGGGCAGGAAACGCGTCGGACATTTGGTTTGTTTCTAGCTCCCTCCTGAGCTTGAACGTACCCTTTATGTTTGTATAGACTTACAATAAAGTCTGTTTTTACTTGCAATACCTTTGCGGTGGTGTTTTCCTTGCAGCAGGTTCATCCTCCATTGTTGGTCAAGATTAAAAGGTAAGTTTTTTTTTCACAGCACAAGTGAAATGTAAATTTTGATGAATTAAAGTGCCCCTTTTTTTAATCGAATTTTTAAAAAACGGGCATTTTAGCATCAAAATTTACATTCACTTTAAGGTGGAAAAAATCCTATTGGCTGTTGCAATCAGCCAATAGGATTGAGCTTTCATCCTATTGGCTGATCCAGTCACCCAATAGGATTGAACTTGCATTCTATTGGCTGATTGGAATTGGCAATGCCCATACAAATGCCCTTTTCAGGGCAATAGGGAGCTTATTTTTTTTAGGTTTTTATTTGGGGGGTTTGGTTGTGTGGATGGTGGGTTTTACTGTTGGGGGGTTTTTGTATTTTATTTTACAGGTAAAATAGCTGATTTCTTTGGGGCAATGCCCTGCAAAAGGCCCTTTTAAGGGCCATTGGTAGTTTATTGTAGGCTAGGGTTTTTTTTTATTTTGGGGGGGCTTTTTTATTTTGATAGGGCTATTAGATTAGATGTAATAAGTTTAAATATTTGATAATTTATTTTGTGTAACTTAGTGTTTTTTATTTTGTGTAACTTAGTGTTTTTTATTTTGTGTAACTTAGTTGTTATTTTTTTGTAACTTAGTAATTCTTTATTGTAGATTTAAATAATTCAGTAGGGTTAGGTTTTTAAATATGTAATATAGTTAATTTAATTTGTAGTTTAATGTAATTTTAGGATAATAGTTAGGGTAGGTTAATTAATAGTTTAATATAGTGTAATGTAATTGTAGTATACTAGTTAGGGTAGGTTAATTAGTTGTTTAATATAGATTATTTTAATTCTAAAGGTAAGTTTAAATTTATTATAAGATAGGGATGAGTTAATATTTAATGTAAAGTTAGCGGGTTGTTAGGTTTAGTGGTTAATATCTTAATTTAGGTTGTGGCGATGTGGGGGGCTGGCGGTTTAAGGGTTAAGAGGTTTAGTAAGTGGTAGTGATGCGAGAGGCCAGGGGTTAATACATTTATTTAGTTGCTGTGGGCTCCGGTAGCGGAGGGATAGGGGTTAATACATTTATTTAGTTGCGGCGGTGTCGGGGAGCGGCGTGATAGGGGTTAATATATTTATTTAGTTGCGGTGGGCTCCGGGAGCAGCGGGATAGGGGTTAATACATTTATTTAGTTGCGGCGGTGTCGGGGAGAGGCGGGATAGGGGTTAATATATTTATGCAGTCTCACAACAAGCTGAATAAAAAGTTTGGAGAGGTTTAGCAAAAGGTAAGCCGGACAATAGCACAAAATGGGCAGATTTGGTGAATCTGTCGACAATAACCCAAACAGTATTGTTTCCTGCTGAGAGAGGAAGATCAGTAACAAAGTCCATGGGTAAATGAGTCCAAGGCTGATGAGGACTAGGGAGAGGTTGGAGTAAGCTAGAAGGTAAATGACAAGGTATCTTGTTGGATGCACATACAGTGCAAGCAGAAACATAATCTTTGACGTCACAAGTTAAAGAGGGCCACCAAATATGTTGCTTAAGGTTCCAAATAGTATTGCTGATACCAGGATGTCCGAAAAGGGGATTGTCATGAGCCCATAGTAACAATTTAGATTGTAGGTGCTCAGGAACAAAACTAGACCAACAGGGGGTTTGCAAGTGGAGAGAAGGTCCTTTTGAGCAGCTTGTAATTCTTGTAAGGTAGAGACTGATACTTGAGCTATGATCTCATGAGGATGGAGAATATTGCCAGATTCTGGAGAATTAGTGGATTGGAACTGCCTTGACAAAGCATCAGCCTTGATATTCTTCATGTCAGGGATGTAGGATAAAACATAGTGGAACCGAGAGAAAAACAAGGATCATCGAGCTTGCCGGGAATTTAAACGTTTGGCTGTCTGGAGACAAAGTAGATTTTTATGATCAGTAAGGATTGAGAAGGGTTGAATAGTACCCTCTAACCAATGTCTCCATTCATCTAAGGCATTGGTGAGGAGAAGGCGGATTACCTGCCAATGGCGACAAAGTCTGCGGACAGAGAGATCAGCAGCAGGAATTTCTGAAGATGAGGTACGAAGTGGAAAAGTCTAAGGCCATTTTGATGAACAGAAACTCCTTGTTGCCCACGTCATAGTTTAATTCTGAAGAGGTGAACTTCTTGTAGAAGAAACCGACCAGATGAATCTTGCCAGACTCAGGAATACGTTGAGAAAGGACTGATCCTGCAGCTACTGATGAAGCATCCTCTTCCAGGATAAATTGGTATTCAGGATTAGGATGACGAAGAATGGGTGCAGAAGCAAAAACCTTTTTTAGAGAATCAAAAGCCTGAATAGCATCAGGGGTCCATTCTTTGCAGTTTTGCCCTTTTTTGTCAGTGAAGTAAGGGGTGCCGTAATAGTAGTAAAACCTTTGACAAACTTCCTGTAGTAACTGGCAAAGCCCAGGAAATGCTGGAGAACTTTAAGGGAGTCAGGTCTAGGCCATTTGAGTATGGAATTAAGTTTAGTTGGATCCATTTTGAAGCCTGTTTTAGATATTACATATCCTAGAAAGGGAACAGAGTCCTGGTGAAAAGAACATTTTTCCATCTTGGCAAAAAGATGATTATCTCTAAGACCTTGAAGTACTTTCCTGACATGGGATACATGATCTTGATAAGTTTGTGAAAAGATGAGGATATTGTCAAGGTAGATGATGACAAAGACATTCAAATAATCCCGGAAAGTCTCATTAACAAAGTGTTGGAACACTGCAGGGGCATTGCAGAGCCCAAAAGGCATGACCAGATATTCGTAATGCCCAAAGCGGGTATTAAAAGCTGTTTTCCATTCATCCCCCTTGCGCATTCGGATGAGGTTGTATGCGCTACGAAGATCCAATTTGGTAAATATAGTGGATCCTTGAAGATAGGTGAACAATTTGGAGATTAGGGGTAATGGATAACTTTTCTTTACAGTGATCTGATTTAGACCTCTAAAGTCTATACAGGGTCGAAGACCTCTGTCCTTCTTTTCCACAAAAAAGAAGCCAGCCACCACAGGTGAAGAAGATGGTCTTATAAAACCTCTAGCCAAGTTATCCTTGATATACTCTTCCAGGGCTAGATTTTCGGGTCTGGAAAGAGGATAAGTCTTGCAACGGGTCAAAGGAGCTCCAGGGAGAAGTTTATGGGACAATCGAAGGGACGATGTGGAGGAAGGCGTTCTGCCTGTTTTTTGGAGAAAACATCAAGAAAGTCCAGGTAGGGAATGGGTAAGGAGTTAGAGGTTTCAGTAGCGAGTGCTATGGTGACTGGTCGTTTGACGGGAGTATGTAAACAGTTGATCAAACATGAAGAACCCCAAGAGGTGAGTTCGCCTTGTGCCCAAGAAAACGTAGGGTTGTGTAACTGGAGCCAGGGGAGACCCAAGATTATGGGAAATTGGGTAGTCAGAATGACATCAAGACTAATTGTTTCATAATGGAGTACTCCAACGGAAAATAGTAATGGCCTGGTAGAAAACTGAATGAGTCCAGAACCCAGCAGACCACCGCTGACAGTGGAGACCTTGATAGAGTGCCCTTTAAAACGTAGAGTTATTCTGTGTGTGGTTGCAAAGGTAGAATCTATGAACACACCACCAGCACTGGAATCAATGAGGCCTTGAGTATAGAGTTTACGATCTCCAAGATGAAGAGTTACTGGAACAAACAGTTTGTTTTTGAGGGAAAAGAATTAAATTTGGCTTAACTCAGTCCCTCGATCTGGAGTTAAGCCCTGACTTTTACTGGTCTGGTGGGACAATCCCTCAACAAGTGTCCCTTTAGACCACAGTATAGACATAGACGAAGAGAGTGTCTTCTTTGGTGTTCGGTATCTGTTAACTTTATGGTACCAATTTCCATAGGTTCTGTTTGATCGGTAGAGGTAGAAGCAGGAGACACAGGATTGGAGAAACAGGGTGCTAGACGAAATGAAGAGCGAAATGAAGGCTTGCGAGCTCTCTCTCTTTCTTGTTGCCATTCGCTATACCTAGCATCAAGTCTGATACAAAGATTGATTAGATCTTCTAGAGATTCTGGAAGATCTCGATATACTAACACGTCTTTGAGAAGTTCAGAAAGACCCTTACGAAAAGCCACTCTAAGAGCTCCCTGATTCCAAGAGGTCTCGGCCGCAAGTGTGCGGAATTCAATTGCATACTGTGCCACAGATTGGGTCCCCTGATGTAGGTCTAAAAGAGAGGCTTCCGCAGCTGAAGATCTTCCAGGTTTGTCTAAACAGTCGAAAATACAGACAGGAAGAAATCCAGTATAGAGAATAGAATCATTCTTTTCCAACAAGGGGGATACCCTGGCCAGGGATTTTCCTTTCATCAAGGATATAAGAAATGTTATCCTTGAAGAATGTGTAGAGAACAGTGCAGCGCTGTTGCGAAAATAAAGGCGGCATTGATTAAAAAGAAACCTAATTTTTATTTGTCAGGGGTATCCTAGGGCCAATTTGCCCTTGAGGATGGGTAGCTGGAACTGAAGGAGGAGGCGAAGCCATAGAGGTAGGGTTTGATTGTATTAGAGCAACCAGACTTTGTAGCAAAGCAGTTATCTGATCCAGTTTGGAGTCCAGGGATTGCAAATGTGTGGCATGGGATCCCAACAATTGTCCCTGGTGGGCCACGGCCATGTATAGCTCAGTGGGGTCCATATTTTGGCTTGTTTGTTCTGTCAGCCGTAAATAATCAGTCCAATACCGTTGACGTGTGGGGGCATAACACAGGAAGGCCACGTCATGTTGCTAGGCAACGTGAGGCAGTGATACATAGAGAGATCCGGGAGCCGCAGCGACACGGCAATGATTGGATCATGACAGCTTCTCTCTTTGAATGCATTTGTATTATGACCCAAATTTCAGCTTTGTCTGTTTGTTACATTTAAAGTTGGCTCGCTTTCCTGACATTCAATCTTTTATTCAGGCTTTACACATAATTAGACCAGTGATCAAGTCTTCTTCTCCTCCGTGGAGTTTGAATCTGGTTTTGAAGGTTTTACAACATCCACCTTTTGAACCTATGCATAAGTTGGATCTCAAACTTCTTTCGTGGAAGCTGCTTTTTTTGTTTGCTATTTCTTCTGCCCGTAGCGTGTCAGAATTATCAGCGATTTCTTGTGAAATTTCGTATTTGGTCTTTCATCAGGATATGGCTGTGTTATGGATAAAATCAAGTTTTTCTGCCTAAGGTGGTATCTACTGATAATGTAAATCAGGAAATCTTGGTCCTTTCTTTGTGCACTAATTCAAAGTCACAGGAGAGACTTTTACATAATCTGGATGTAGTGATTGCATTAAAATTGTATCTTTAGGCTACTAAGGAGAAAAGTCTATTTGTGTTATTTTATGGAAGCTGGTCAAGATTCACCAATCAGAATTACTACTTATTCCACTTGTTCAGCTGTTACTTCATGGGCTTTCAAGAATGAGACCACTGTTGAGCAGATTTGCAAGGCCACGACTTGGTCTTTTACACACATTTTTACAAAGTTTTATCATTTCGATGTGTTTGCCTCAGCAGAGGCTGCATTTGGGAGGAATGTTATTCAGGCGGTGGTGCCTAGGGGGGGGGAGAAGGGGAGGTAGGATAAATATATATATATATATATATATATATATATATATATATATATATATTAAGCTCTGGTAGGGTGTATTTGCCTCCTCCTGGTAGCCAGGTGTTGAATTCCCAAATGTAAGGATTATGGACTCAACTACCAAGAAAAAATAGATTTATCAGGTAAGAATAAATTTTGTTGCTTTCCAAGTTCTGAAAAATTAACAAACAAGGAGGAAGTTTGAGTAAAGGCCTCAAAATAAAATTTTAGGGTCTGTACCACATCCATATTATGTAATAGATGCTTTTTTAGAAGCTTGGGGAAAACATTGCAAAGAATCCTGAGCATTAACGGTAAGATAAGATGACTCACATGAAAGAGCAGATATCTCAGACCCTCTTCTAGCTGAGGAAGTGGCTAAAAAGAATAAAAGCTTCCAAGACACAAGCTGAATATCCAAATCATGTATAGGCCCAAAAGCCTGGAACACCCTTAGGACCAAATTAAGAAGGAGGAACTAATATCTTAATCACCTGTCTAATCTTAATTTAGTCTGAACAAATGTATGACCAGCAATCGCAATAGCAATCATTTTGTGATATAAGATTGAAATGGCAGAAATTTGACCTTTCCATGAACTTGCAGATAAGCCCTTATCTAGACCATCTGGGAGAAATTGAAGATTTCAAGGAATTCTAAAATAATTCTAACAAAAACCTTTGCTATCACACCAGAAAAGAAAAATCTTCCAGATCTTCTGATAGATTTTTCTTGTGACAGGAGTTCCTAACTTGCATAAAAGTGTCAATTACTGAATCAGAGAAATATCTATTACTCAGAACCAGGCATTAAATGGCAAAATAGACTTTGAAGCAGTAGATCTTTTCTTAGAGTAAGACTCAGAGGTGGCGAGCAATACATCAGAACCAGATTTGAGTACAAAGTCCTGCAAGGCCAAGCTGGAGCAATTACAATTACTGAAGCTATAAGTTTCCTCTTGGGAATTTCTTGACATGGCACAATTCCCGGGAAGCCTGTGTTTCATACAAGAAGACATTAGATTGATATCTGGAAGGGGCCCCACCAACACACAATTTGATCAGGCACCTCCTGGGTGGAGATTCTGACAACTGGAAGTCTGCTTCCTGGTTGTTTACCCCAGGGATATGAATTGCTGATATTGTACAGTTATTTAGTTATAACCAACTTACAATGTGGGATACCTTCTGCAGCACCAAGGAACTTCAAGTTTCTCCCTGATGACTGATATGCGCCACAGCCTTGACATTGTCTGATTGAAAGCTCAGAAATGCAAACTCTAAAGAGCCTTGAAGATAGCTCAAAGTTCCAGTTATTAATTGCTACCCTCACCTCCAGAGGAGACCAAACCCCTGGTATCTATGGTAATGATCACCCAAGACAGCCACAGAAAAGATGCCCCTTGAATCACAGACTGATGAGCCTGCCACCAAGAGAGATACTTGCCTGGCTATGTAATCCAACTGAATTTTCCGTGAAAGATGAATGTAATTGCTGTTCCATTTCTTTAGCATGCTGAGTTTAAGAGGACATAAGTGAAGTCTTGAAAAGGAAATTGCATCATAAGCAGCAACCATCAAACCCATTACCTCCATGCACTGTGCTATTGAGATGCAACAAAGTCTGCAAATTCGCACAAGCCCTTTGCACCTTTGTCATGTGTTGTTCCGTAAACTACAGATGCATTGTTACAGAAACTATAAATACCTTCAGAAATTAAACCTTCATCTGAGGAGACAGAACACTTTGGAACATTGATTTTCAATTGCAGAACCCGGCTGGTGTGAGAATCTGCCAAATGCAGGGACGGAGCTTAAAGGGACACTGAACCCAAATTTTTCTTTCGTGGTTCAGGTAGAGCATGCAATTTTAAGCAACTTTCTAATTTACTCCTATTTTTCTTCGTTCTCTTGCTATCTTTATTTTAAAAAGAAGGCATCTAAGCTTTTTTTTTTGTGTTCAGATTTCTGGACAGCACTTTTTTATTGGTACAGAAAGCCAGAGTAGGTTTACTCTGTTCTTTCTTTTTTCACAGGTCCCTCTAAGGATCGGCGTCCTTTCACACTGTGTGAGCCATCTGACTGCCGTACGGCGAGATTGCAGGTGAGTGCTTTTATGTCTTCTGGGAGGGAGATTAGCAAATTTATGGGGACAAACAGATCCTTGGCAGTATGCAGGCACATTTTATGTATGTTATTTAGAAACTTATTGGTTAATCCTTCATATGATTATGAAGGAGTTAACCTGTTGTTTTAATATGGCTCTGTATTTTTCATTAAGGACATAATAGTCTTTATTGTTTATGGGCTTGTCACTGTAGTAGATTCCGTTTGAGGCAGGTATCAAGCATGGATAAGGTTCCTTCCTAAAGCCGAGGAGTGGATAACATTATATTTAGACAGAAGCAGTTATGATTACCGCTCTGTGTAATTCCGGCTTGTCTGATGTCTTCCTCAATATCGGAGCCTAGCCTAAGCGGGTATACGTGCGCTTTTTGTGCTACGCAGATAATTTCTTGGGTCACATGTTCTTCCTTCCGCTCCAGTCTAAACTACCGGAGCAGTGTGGGCAGTTTGTTTATACTAGAAGGGTCAGTTTTCCTTCAGCGGCAAGTCCTGACATCGGAAGGGGCAGATAAGCACCTCAGTTTAGTGGAGGTGACATTGTGAGGTTTAGCCCTAAAATATATCAGATATATTGTCACTCTGAGGGGAAATAATTTAGTACCAGCTTTTTATTTAATATCACTTGTCTTAAAGTGACAGTTCACATTTTTTTTAATTTACAATTTTCAATTTACAGTTTATTTAAATTGTTTTGTGGGGCCATGTCTGACATGGAGCAGGAGGCTGTTCTTATGAATTTGTGCCTACTGTGTCTAGAGGCCCAAGTTTCCCCTACTATGCAATTTTGTTCCTCATGTGTAGAGAGAACGTTACAATGTAAAGATTTTTTTTTTTTGCTGAGCCTATTGTCTCTCAGGATGATGCTGTCCAGGCTCTGTCACAGCTCTCTCGTCAACCGTCCCTAGCCCCTATGGCGTCACATACAGTGCCCTGCAGTTCCTCTCAATCTCCTGGAGGAGTTTATTTGCAAGCAGAGATTGTTACCCAGGTATCCACTGCGGTATCTGCGGCATTAGCTGCTATTCCCATGCTACAGGGAAAACACAAGAGGAAGTGTAAAGATTCAGATAGTAAAGTTTCTGCTCCAGCGTCAGCTACCCTAGTTGCTCCTTCTCATAAGTCTGATGAGAAGGATATGTCGGTAGCCTCTGAGGGTGAAATCTCAGATTCGGACGGTATAATTCCTTCATCTGATGCTGAAGTTGTATCCTTCAAATTTAACCTTGAACACCTCTGTGTACTGTTAAAGGAGGTTTTGGCTACTTTAGACGACTCTGATACTCCTGTCGCTGTCAACCCTAGGAAATATAGCAAATTTAATAAATACTTTGATGTTCCTTCCTCTGAGTCGGTATTTCCTGTGCCATACCGTGCCACGGAGATTATAGCACAGGAATGGGAGAAGCCGGGGATTCATTTTTCCCCGTCTCCTGTCTTTAAAAAGATGTTTCCTGTTGCTGACTCTATTAAGGAGTCATGGCAAATGGTGCCTAAAGTAGAAGGGACCATTTCTACTCTGGCTAAGAGAACTACTATTCCTATTGAGGATAGCTATTCTTTTAAGGATCCAAAGGACAAAAAGCTGGAGGCTTATTTGAAAAAAATGTATGTTCATCAAGGTTTCCAATGGCAACCTGCAGTGTGTATTGCCACTGTGACCAGTGCAGCAGCATATTGGTTTGAAGCCTTGTCTGAGTCTCTTCAGGTGGAGACTTTCTTAGAGGAGATCCAAGACAGGATTAAGGCTCTTAAGCTAGTCAATTCCTTTATTACCGATGCTTCTATGCAGGTTATTAAATTGGGAGCCAAAATATCTGATTTCGCTGTGCTAGCACAGAGAGCATTGTGGCTGAAATCTTGGTCAGCCAATGTTTCTTTTAAAGCTAAGCTTTTGGCGATTCCTTACAAAGGTAAGACCTTGTTTGGATCCGGTCTCACAGAAATTATTTCTGATATAACGGGTGGAAAAGGGTCTTTCCTCCCCCAAGACAAGAAGAATAGACCGAAAGGGCATCAGAGTATTTTTCGTTCCTTTTGTAACTTCAAAGGGAAGTCTTCCCCTTCTTCTTCCAAGCAGGAACAGTTCAAGTCTTCTTGGAAACCCAGTCAGTCTTGGAACAAAGGGAAGCAATCAAGGAAACCCACAGCTGAGTCTAAATCAGCATGAAGGGTTTGCCCCTGATCCGGGATCAGATCAGGTGGGGGGCAGACTTTTTCGGTTTTATCAAGCATGGATACGAGACGTCCCAGATCCCTGAGCTGTGGACATAGTATCTCAGGGTTACAAATTGGAATTCAAGACCTTCCCTCCCAGGGGCAGGTTCCATCTCTCAAGATTATCTGCAGACCAGATAAAAAGAGAGACGTTCTTGAAATGTGTACAGGATCTTTCCTTCCTGGGAGTGATAGTTGCAGTATCAGTACAGGAATAGGGTCTAGGTTTCTATTCTAATCTGTTTGTGGTTTCAAAAAAAGAGGGAACTTTCCGACCTATTCTGGACCTGAAGTGTCTAAACAAGTTTCTCAGAGTACTGTCCTTCAAGATAGAGCCTATCCGCTCCATCCTTCCTTTAGTACAAGAGGGTCAGTTCATGACGACCATAGACCTGAAGAATGCGTACCTTCATGTTCCCATTCACAGGGATCATCACATATTTCTGAGATTTGCCTTCCTGGACAAACACTTTCAGTTTGTGGCTCTTCCGTTTGGCCTTGCCACAGCTCCAAGAATTTTTTCAAAGGTTCTGGGCAATCTTTTGGCAGTGATTCGGTCTCGGGTATTTGCAGTGGCGCCCTATCTGGACGACATTCTGGTTCAGGCGCCATCTTTTCAACAAACAAAATCTCACACAGAGATCTTTTTGTCTTTTCTATGTTCCCAACGGATGGAAAGTGAATTTGGAAAAAAGTTCCCTTGTACCAGCAACAAGGGTAGTTTTTTAGGGACCATTATAGATTTCCTATTGATGAAAATATTTCTGACGGAGGTCAGAAAAGCCAAAATTCTTTCCTCTTGCCTCTCTCTCCAGTCTACAGTTATACCATCAGTGGCTCAATGTATGGAGGTAATTGGTCTGATGTTGCTTCAATGGACATCATTGCTTAATTTTCATTTGAGAGCTCTGCAGTTATGCATGCTCAGTTAATGGAATGAACATAATGCAGATCTGTCTCTGAGGATAGACTTAAATCAGTTGACAAAAGACTCTCTCCCGTGGTGGCTTTCTTAGGAACATCTGTCTCAGGGAACATGCTTTCAGAGACCTTCCTTGGTGATTGTGACCATGGACACCAGCCTGCTGGCCTGGGGAGCAGTCTGGGACTCATTAAAGGTGCAGGGACTTTGGATCAGAGAGAAGTCTGCTCTGCCCATAAACATATTGGAGTTGAGAGCGATTTTCAATGCTCTGATGGCTTGACCTCAGCTGTCCTTAGCCCGGTTTATCAGGTTCCAGTCAGACATAAGTGCCTAGCGGACGTGCCAGATGTGCAATCTTTTTGTCAGGCCTTGGTCAGAATCAGGCCTGTGTTTAAGTCTGTTGCTCCTCCTTGGAGCCTTAACCTTGTTCTTAAAGTTTTGCAGCAGGCTCCATTTGAGCCTTTGTATTCCATAGATATTAAGGGGACAGAAAACCCAATTTTTTTCTTTTATGATTTAGAAGGAGCTTGCAATTTTAATCAACTTTCTAATTTACTTATATTATCCAACTTGCTTCATTCTCTTGATATACTTTGCTGAAAAGCATATCTAGATAGGCTCAGTAGCTGCTGATTGGTTGCTGCACATAGATGCCTCATGTGATTGGCTCACACATGTGCATTAAAATTTCTTCAACAAAGGATATCTAAAGAATTAAGTAAATTAGATAATAGAAGTAAATTGGAATGTTGTTTATAATTGTATTCTCTACTTCAATCATGAAAGAACATTTTTGGGTTTAGTGTCCCTTTAAGTTGTTATCTTGGAAGGTTTTGTTTCTTATTCTATCTCTTCTGCTCGGAGAGTCTCGGAGCTCTCAGCTTTGCAGTGGGATTCTCCTTATCTTATCTTTCATGACGAAAAGGCGGTTCTTTGTACTTAGTTAGGTATCCTTCCTAAAGTTGTTTTGGATAGAAATATTAATCAGGAAATTGTTGTTCCTTCTCTATGCCCTAATCCTTCTCATAAGGAACGTTTGTTGCACAACCTGGATGTTGTGCGTGATCTTAAATTCTATCTACAGGCGACTAAGGATTTTCTCCAGTCTTCTGCCTTGTTTGTTTGTTTCTCTGGAAAACGTAAAGCTACTGCTACTTCTCTTTCTCTATGGTTGAGAAGTATGATTTGTTTGGCTTATGAGACTGCTGGACACCAACCTCCTGAGAGAATTACAGCTCATTCCATGAGGGATGTCTCCTCTTCTTGGGCTTTCAAAAATTAAGCTTCTGTGGAACAGATTTGCAAGGCTGCAACTTGGTCCTCTTTACATACTTTTTCCAAATTTTATAAATTTGATACGTTTGCCTCGGCTTAGGTTTCTTTTGGGAGAAAGGTTCTTCAAGCGGTGCTGCCTTCTGTTTAGGTCTACCTGTCTTGTCCCTCCCTAGTCATCTGTGTCCTCTAGCTTGGTTATTGATGACGCCATGGACCATATCTTAGGAAAGAAAAACAAATTTGTGCTAACCTGATAAATTTATTTATTTCCGGATATGGTGAGTCCACAGCCCGCCCTTTATTTTAAGACAGTTATTTTTTACTAAACCTCAGGCACATCTACACCTTGTGTTACTCCTTTTTTCTCCATTTTTCTTCCGTCGAATGACTGGGGTTTATGGGAAGGGGATTGATTCTTAACAGCTTGGATGTGGTGCTCTTTGCCTCCTCCTGCTGGCCAGGAGTGATATTCTCAACAGTAATTGATGCCGTGGACTCAGGTAATTTTTCAGGTAAGCATAAATTTTATTTTCTGTGTATTTTTACAATATATATATATATATATATATATATATAAGCTTCTGAATTTAAAGTGTTTTCTTAATAAATAACGTTTCGGGGGGTCTTCCTTCCTCAGACCGAGAAAAACATAAACAGAAAACATGCTACTTACCCCAATAAATACCCCACCATAGTGACACAAGCTGGGTCCGTGAGCTCCATCAGCGTTCCTGGGTTGCAACTGTGCATGCGCCTGGCACCGTACGGAGTTACCAAGTGGACAAATCTAAAAGTCAAAAAGCAAATACAGAAAGGCACTTAATACAAGTTTAGCGGTTATAACGATATACAAACCCCAGCTATCACACTTTAACCATATCAAGCGGCACTGTAACAAGACAAGTAAAATATTTTGGCATACTGTATATACTGTACATTTGCAATCTGTTAGAACAATTTTATGCAATGGTGCATATACACTTCAATTGAATACTTTTTTTTCTCTTTCTGGTAATTGCCACCTTTCAATTCTAGTCAGGATCATTATATATCCTGTGTATAAAAGTTTATATATAACCTATACCAATTGCGAGTCGTATTCCTATATATGGAGAATCCCTAGATGCTTACGTAAATCATAACCTGCATAATATAAACCTAATGTGTCACTATACAACAACTATAAGTAGCTATGATACTAGTTGCTAATCATAGACTGGCACGTAATTCCAATAGTCTAGGGGTATTATATTCTATTGCAATCTAGATAACCTAAACTATGGCTTAAGAACTATATGTGACACATCATGTTAATAAGCTGTCAAACTCTCTTATTGCATAACCGTGCAACAAATTTTAACTGTTTATAGGGGCCACAGCTTATTGATTCTGATTATTCCTATATTGTAAAACATATGATCAATGTTAATATGACATATTAGATTGCCAAAGGCCACATTATCCGTTAGAATCTGGTTGTACAGGAAACTCCTAAATCTAATCTCAATGACAAAAATTCATTTTATCATTATCTGGAACATCAAATCATATCCCAATATTATGCAAGGCATTTATTAACAGACCCTTCAACAGAGAGTTATAGTAGGAAAAACAGAGTTATATCGTAAAAATGAGTTATGTTATAAAAAAAAAGTTATATTATAACTTATAAGTTATATTCTGCAGCAGTAATTTCACTCTATTATCTCCCCTGTCCAGTGGTGGAACATGGTCTATGATCATGTTTCTCAGTTCTGATGCTGGATGTCTTGCATTCAAAAAATGTTTTGTCACTGGCTGGTCTGCTAGTCCTGTATCA
Source organism: Bombina bombina (assembly GCF_027579735.1). NCBI lineage: Eukaryota > Metazoa > Chordata > Amphibia > Anura > Bombinatoridae > Bombina > Bombina bombina. The sequence continues at coordinate 311,880,441 of NC_069504.1, read as the reverse complement.
ATAGCCGTTCTAATGGTGCATCTGTGTTTTTCCATTCTGGTCCTCAGGTCATCATTTGTTTTTCCTATATAATATTTACCACAGCTGCAGTGTATCATATAGATGATGAATTTTGTGGTACAGGTTACCCTATACCTGATTTTATACCTCTGGTTTCTCCAAGGGTGTGTAAAGCATTGTCTATGAGGCAGCCCATTACATGTGGTACACCCACTGCATCGGTAGCAGCCATTTTTGGGGGTGCCCAACCAAGTGGTTGGCATATAGCTTGGTTTAAAGTCAGGTCTCATCAACATATCTCATAGTGATGTGCCCCTTTTATATCCTATCATATGCTGTGTGTACTGTCCAAGTGGTAGTGAGCCATCACTGTTCACAATTGGCCAATTATTCCTCATGATGTTCGTTAAGTTTCTTATCTGGAGTGAATTTGGTGACAAAAGTTAATATTTTATCAGTCTTCTGTGGTACATGGATCCTTTTGTCCAACACTTCCTCTTGTGTCATACTCTTCCGCAATTTTCTTCAACTCCTTTTCCCAATATCCCCTGGTTTTGAATTTATCCATCATTGACTGCATTTGTGCATTTCTATTAAGAACATTTAAATTATCCATGATGACCCTTTTCATTTGTGATTTCGGGAGAGCTTTCTTAAATGATGGAGGATGGCAACTGTCAGCGCTAAGGATAGAGTTCCTGTCAGTGTCCTTCTGATATAAGGTTGTTAATAACCTGTTGGACTCTTTATATATCCTAAGATCAAGGAAATCAATACAATGTTTGGATGACTGCATTTTGAATTTCAAGTTATCCTTTAGATTATTGAGTTGTATGAACCATTTATCCAGTTCAGACTGTGTGCCAGTCCATATCAATAGCAGATCATCAATGTAGCGTTTGAATACCTTTATATGACAATTATGAAAGATATTAGTATCATACTGTTCAAACTCAGCCATGAAGATATTCGCGTAGAAAGGGGCAACATTTGAGCCCATATCATTGCCAGATGTTTGAAAATAGAAACTTTGTTTGAATTTGAAGTAATTAATTGTTAAACAAAATTCCAATAAATGTAAACGTGCTTAAACTGGCAATCCCACATATGGGTACCTATTGAGATGGTACTGCACTGCCCTTAGTCTCTCTGGATGCGGAATAATAGTGTAGAGAATAGTGATGTCCAAAGTCACTAGCAAATCATCCTCAGTGACAGTCAAACTCTCATCTTTGAGCAATCTGATTACATCCATAGAGGCTAACAAGAAGGAAGGAATATTTCTCACCATAGGTTGTAACAAATATTACAAGTAAGTGGCAATCGGCCCCAAGCCAATATAATCGGTCGGTCAGGTGGATGTTATAGATCTTTATGTATCTTGGGGAGTGTATAGATAATGTGAGTAGTCGTCAATCGTTGTTTAAAGGTATAAATCTGATCCGAGGATAGTTTCCTATAGGTGTGAACATCAGAGAGCTTACCAAGTATTTCTTGTTTATAGTCTCGATAGTTCATAAGTACAAGGGCTCCACCCTTGTCAGCCTTTCTTATCACCAAGTGTGGATCTCTTTTCAGAGTATTCAACGCCCTCCATCCTCCATGGCCATGGCGGTCTCCCACGCTCTCTTGTTGCTGTGTTGGCCTATGTGGGTGCAGTGCCTTTGTCGTTTTTTGAACCATTGATCATACCCTGTGTGGTTAAACTTCTTGGCACATCTCTCTGTTGTTTATCACCCTCAGAACTGTTATCAAAGCTATCCACAGTGGTTAGTGCCCTTGGTTTAAATACAGGTCTGCAAGGTCCTTCTATCTTCAGGCCCCAGTGTCCATTTATAAATATTTTTTTCTCTGTAATCAGTGATTACAGCATCCCATTTACTTTCCTTAAATGCTATTAGTTCCTACTCATATTCGTCCACCTGGCCCTTTAATTTAGTTAACCAGTTGCCATCCGTGTTAGTTTCCAAACTTTCCAGAGTATCAAGATGGGTATTCTCAAATTGTTGGATCTCTTGTTCACACTGCTTAAGTAAACTTGTGGTTTCTTCTATGACTAATAACATCAGATCCAGGTAACATTTATTTAAAATCCTACACCATTTGTTGCAAAAACCAATGTTGTTTCTTCCAATGGTGGGCACTTTTGTATACGAAAGCCTCTGGGGATATACCTCTTTCTATGATATTCTGATAGGTATCACCCATGTAATTTGAAGTCAACCTCTCTTTTCTTTAATTTAACCAGGTGTGTAAATGCTGGTTGTTCCCTTTTATCTTTTATATCCATAGAATCAAACCTGATCCTATAGAAGCATCCTCCTCTGAGAATTGAAACATGTTTGCTCCTTGTACATCATCACCTCCTGAATTGTCCCCAATTTGCATAGAATGTTCTTGTGACATATTTAAAAATAAAGTGTGAATAGAGAGGTCAGTAGTCTGAAAACTCCAAACAACTGGATGCTTGTAATCCACAATAATGTATACAAATCCAATCAGGATCCAGCAGTCCCAAGTCTTGATAAGCTGCAGCGACCAGGGTGCTCTTGAAACAAATAGCCAAGCTTCATAACAGTCAGGCACTCTCTGGATTTTAAGTGTTTTATTAATAAATAAGTGACGTTTCGAAGTGGTCACCGTTCCTCAGACCTATACTCAGAACTAGAAAAACATAAACAGAAAACATGCTACTTACCCCCAATAAATACCCCACCATAGTGACACAATAGTGATTGCAATAGAATATAATACCCATAAACTATTAGCATTACGTGCCAGTCTATGATTAGCAACTAGTATCATAGCTACTTACAGTTGTATAATGACACATTGGGTATATATTATGCATGAGTGCCGGTTATGATTTACTTAAAGGGACAGTCTAGGCCAAAATAAACGTTCATGATTCAGATAGGGCATGTAATTTTAAACAATTTTCCAATTTACTTTTATCACCAATTTTACTTTGTTCTCTTGGTATTCTTAGTTGAAGACTTAACCTAGGAGGTTCATATGCTAATTTCTTAGACCTTGAAGGCCACCAAAATGCATTTTAACAGTTCTTCACCACTAGAGGGTGTTAGTTCATGTGTTTCATATAGATAACACTGCTCGTGCACGTGAAGTTATCTGGGAGCAGGCACTGATTGGCTAAACTGCAAGTCTGTCAAAAGAACTGAAATAAAGGGGCAGTTTGCAGAGGCTTAGATACAAGATAATCACAGAGGTTAAAAGTATATTAATATAACTGTGTTGGTTATGCAAAACTGGGGAATGGGTAATAAAGGTATTATCTATCTTTTAAAACAATAAAAATTCTGGTGTAGACTGTCCCTTTAAGCATCTATAGATTCTCCATATATAGGAATACGACTTGCAATTGGCATAGGTTATATATAAACTTTTATACACAGGATATATAATGATCCTGACTAGAATTGAAAAGTGGCAATTACCAGAATGAGAAAAAAGTTTCAATTGAAGTGTACATGCACCATGGCATAATATTGTTCTAAGATATTGCAAATGTACAGTATACCAATATATTTTACTTGTCTGGTTACAGTGCCGCTCGATATGGTTAAAGTGTGATAGCTGTGGTTTGTAAATCGCTATAACATTTAAACCGGTATTAATTCCCTTTCTGTATTTGCGTTTTGACTTGGTGACTCCATACGGGCTGGGCGCATGCGCAGTTGCAACCCAGGAACGCCGACAGAGCTCACAGACCCAGCTTGTGTCACTATGGTGGGGTATTTATTGGGGGTAAGTAGCATGTTTTCTGTTTATGTTTTTCTATGTCTGAGGAAGGGGGACCCCCCCGAAACATCACTTATTTATTAATAAATAAATTTAAATCCAGAGAGTGCTTGACTATTTACAAAGCTTGGATATTTGTTTCAAGAGTACCCTGGTCGCTGCAGCTTATCAAGGCTTGGGAGTGCTGGATCCTGATTGGATTTATATATATATATATATATTTATATATATATATATATATGTTTTGTGCGCGTGTATTCCACTCTTCCTTATTTCTCTTTTCCAAAGGCTTTTTATATTTACCAAGATTTTTTGCTGTTTTAAAAACGTTTAAATGTACTTATGTTATCAAATTTGCTTAATTCTTGTAGTATCCTTTTTTAAGGATTTACAATGCACTGAGAGTTAGCTGAACAGGGTAACCAAATGACAAGAGGCATATATGTGCAGCCATCAATTAACAGTAATGCACTGCTGCTTCTGGGCTTACCTAGGTAGGCATTTCAACAAAGGATACAAAGAGAACACATTAAATAATAGTAAAGTTATTTAAAATTGCATGCTATGTCTGAATCATGAAATGTTCATTTTAAATTTACTGTCCCTTTAAAGTTACATGAAAGTCAATCTTCAAAGGAACGTGGAACCTAAATATGTTCTTACATGATTTAGAAAGAGCATGCAGTTTCTTTCCAATTTACAACCCCAACTCCGAAAAAGTTGGGACAGTATGGAAAAATGCAAAAAGCAAAGAAAAAGAGTCATTTGAAAATTCAGTTCAGCCTGTACTACATTGAAAACACATTAATAACACATTATTTGATGTTTTAGTTTGTGAATTTAATGTATTTTTGAAAATATACACTCATTTCAAATCTGATGACTGCAACACAAAAAAGTTGGGACAGGGGCAAATTAAGACTATGGGGCCAAATTATCAAGCTCTGAATAGAGCTTGATGCCCCTGTTTCCGCCTAAGCCTTCAGGCTCATCGGAAACAGCAGTTATGAAGAAGCGGTCTAAAGACGGCTGCCCCATAACTTGTCCGCCTGCTCTGAGGCTGCGGTCTGCAATCCACCCGATCCTATACGATTGGGCTGATTGACACCCCCTGCTAGCGGTCGATTGGCCGCAAATGTGCAGGGGGCGGCATTGCACAAGCAGTTCACCAGAACTGCTTGTGCAATGATAAATGCCGACAGCGTAGGCTGTCGTCATTTATCCATGTGTTGTGGACATGATACGCTACATCGTATCATGTCCGCTCGCACTTTCATAAATCGGCCCCTAATAGTGATGTGACAAGTTGAAATAAGAAGTTGATGTGAAACAGGTGAGGCAATTGTGTAATCATAGTATATAAAGAGCCTCCAAAAAAGGCCTAGTCCTTCAAGAGCAAGGATGGGTCAAGGCTCGCCAATCTGTCAACAAATCTGACACTTTGAGAACAAACATTCTCCAACGACAAATCGGGATGTTTTTGGGCATTTCACCTTCTACAGTGTACCATATAATTAAAAGATTCAATGAATCTCTGTGCTTAAAGGGCAAGGCTGAAAACCACTTCTGAATGTGCGTGATCTCCAATCCTTCAGACGTCACTGTCACAAAAACCATCATAATGGATATCCTGACATGGGCTCAGGAATACTTTAGTAAACCTTTGTCAGTCAACACCATTCACCACTGCATTCATAGATGCAAGTTAAGGCTTTACTATGGAAAGCAGAAGCCAAACATCAACACTGTACAGAAGCACCGCCGACTTCTCTGGGCTCGGTCTCATCTGAGATGGATAGTTGCACAGTGGAATCATGTTTTGTGGTCCAACGAGTCAACATTTCAAATAGTTTTAGGATAAAACAGCCGCCATGTTCTCTGGGCCAAAGAGTATAAGGACCATTTAAGCTGTTATCAGCGTCAGTTCCAAAGCCAGCATCTGTCATCGTATGGGGGAGTGTCAGTGCCCATGGCTTGGGTAACTTGCACATCTGTGAGGGCACCATTAAAGGAACAATAAAGTCCAAATTAAACTTTCATGATTCAGATAGGTAGGCTCATATGCTAATTTCTAAGCCCTTGAAGGCCGCCTCTCATCTGAAATGCATTTGACAGTTTTTCACAGCTAGAGGGCTTTAGTTCATGTGTTTCATATAGATAACACTGTGCTCATGCACGTGAAGTTATTTAAGAGTCAGCACTAATAGCCTGAAATGCAAGTCTGTCAAAAGATTTGAGATAAGTAGGCAGTCAGCAGAAGCTTAGCTACAAGGTAATTACATAGGTAAAAAGTATATTTCTATAACAGTGTTGGTTATGCAAAACTGGGGAATGGTAAATAAAGGGATTATCTATCTTTTTAAACAATAACATTTTTGGTGTTTACTATCCCTTTAATGCAGAAAGATATGTATACATTTTGGAGCAACATATGCTGCCATGAAGACTTTGTCTTTCCAGGGACATCCCTGCATTTTCCAGCAGGAAAACACCAAACCACATTCTGCCCGGAATACAAGCACATGGTTGCATAAGCAGAGAGTGCGGGTGCTAGTATGGCCTGCCTGCAGTCCTCACCTGTCTCCGATTGAGAATGTGTGGTGCATTATGAGGCACAAAATAAGGCAACGAAGGCCACGTACAGTTGCGCAGCTGAAGACATGCATAATGGATGAATGTGGGAAAACTCTGCTTGCTAAACTTAACTAACTTCTGTCTTCAGTGCCCAAACAATTAATAAATGTTATTAAAAGAAAAGGTGATGTTACACAGAGGTAAACAGTTGACAGTCCCAACTTTTTTTGGAGTGTGTTGCAGTGATCAGATTTGAAATGAGTGTATATTTTCAAAAATATTTTAAATTCACAAAGTAAAACATCAAATAATGTGTTAATAATGTGTTTTTAATATAGTACAGGGTGATTTTGAATTTTCAATCTAATCTTTTTGGTTTTCAGAATTGGGGTTGTACTTCTATTATCTAATTTACTTCATTCTCTTGATATCCTTTGTTGAAAAGCATATCTAAATAGGCTCAGTAGCTGTTGATTGGTGGCTGCAAATAGATGCCACGTGTGATTTGCTCACCCATGTGCATTGCTATTTCTTAAACAAAGGATACGAAGAGAATGAAGCAAATGTAATACTAGAAGTAACTTGGAATGTAGTTTAAAATTGTATTCTCTATCTGAATCATGAAAGAAAAACTTGGGTTTCATGTCCCTTTAACTTTCATGATTCAGACCGTGCATGTAATTTTAAGGCACTTTAAAACTTGCTTCTATTTTCAAATTTCCTTTTTTTTTTTGGTAGCCTTTGCTTTAAAGGGACAGTCTACACCAGAATTTTTATTGTTTAAAAAGATAGATAATCCCTTTATTACCCATTCCCTAGTTTTGCATAACCATCACAGTTATATAAATACACTTTTTACCTCGGTGATTACCTTGTATCTAAGCCTCTGCAAACTGCCCCCTTTTTTCAGTTCTTTTGCCAGGCATCTATTTTAGCCAATCAGAACTGGCTCACTGGAGCTCCACGTGCATGAGCACAGTGTTATCTATATGAAACACATGAACTAACACCCTCTAGTGGTGAAAAACTGTCAAAATGCTGTTTATTTTGGACTAGACTGTCCCTTTAAATCAACATATCTTCAGCAGCAGTCATTCACTACTTGAAGCTAGCTTGTGACTGGTGGCTATACACATTTGTCTCTCTTGTTATTGGCTCAGCTAGCTCCCAGTAGCGCATTGTTGCTCTGGAGTTGACTTTAACTATGTTTTTAATCCTTTTGCAGGAGATAAGCAATTGTTATAGGTACAAACAATGCCAGTTAATATTACTAAGCAATATTTGTAATGAAAAAGCTACAGAGAGTTTTTTTTCTTGACTATTATGTTACTTACTTTTATGTTTGCTAAGCGTTGTTTTAAACTAAATCATTACTTTTGAAAATTGTTAATATATATGTAATAAAGTGGGTTTGTACTAGAGTAATTCATTCATACTGGCTTTAGGTGCCCGTTAACACATTAAAGCTTTGGTGAAACAGCTGGCTTGAATTATTACAAATGTCTTTGAACCCCTTTATACAATTATCTGCTCATAAATTATTCTTTACACACAACTTTATTCGTAGATCCAGCAAGGAGTATAATTAAAATGTGTAATGTATAATCATATTTAATGCATGGTTGCTTCAAATAAAAATGTGATGCATATTTAGCATACAACTTTAATGTATTGGCTGATTTGATAAGTGCTTTCTGCTCAATTCATCTTTCATAAAAAAAAATTAAATCATATAATTTTAATGAATGCATAAAAAGTACTTAATATCACTTTAGATGGGCATATACATTTATATTATGAATTTACAATAAAAAAAATAAGATAATGCTAGTCAGGTAGTCAGGTCACTTTTAAAGAAATGATACTTTTTTTACAAGGCTTATTCTTTTGGAAAAAAAAATTCAAACTGAAACATAAATTATAATGCAAATGCTTACATTATGTATAAATGAAACCACTGCCACAAATGTTGTGCAGTAGACAAAGTTATGTATAAAATTGCATTTTCAAGGTCTAATAATAAAGTAATCAAGTACTATGTTGCATACATCAAACCCAAATAAATATGTATTGGAATCAATGTTTCCTCTAATGTATTTTTAGCAGTGTGTGCAAACATGTGTGTGCAAACATGTGTGTGCCTGTGCAATTTGTGGCCAAGTAACTTATAATGTGTGCACACTTTAACACAGTTTTGTGAAGCTTGAAAACGCTGTATTTACTAAACAATTCTGTCAGGAAAGGGTCACATGAGTATGGATGGTCTAGTATGTTGTCTTTTTAAATGAGGCAAGAATAAACACATTTACCACCTCCCACACACCCTTACTCAACCTATCACACACACACACACTCCTACACTCTCTCACACACAAATCCTCTCCCACTCTCATTCACACATGCACACACTCTTCAGTATTCACACACACACACTCTCTCCCACACACACTCTGTCAGGCTCCTTACCTGCACCGGGTCGGCAGGACCTGGTCTTGGAAAACTCTGAGGGTGCTGCGCTTCACGTGGGACGCCGAGATCAATCAAAATCAGCTGCTACTGTAGCTCTCTAGGCACACGCAGCTGTGCGCTGCCTAAATTTAAAGGGCCATCCTCTGATTATAGGAATTCCCACCTGGAGGACTTAGGTGTGGGAGTTCCTATAAAAGCTCACTCAGCCCATCACTTTGGGCTGTGTTATTGCTCAATTCAAGCATATTTACCTGGCTCCTGTGTATGCTCACTTTGCTTCTGAGACCAAGCATACTTACCTTGAAAACTGTGTATGCTCACCTTGCTCCTGAGACCAAGCATCCTTACCTTGCTCCCACCTATGCTCACCTGGATCCTGAAGGTCAAGCAGCATAACCTGATACTGGTGTATGCTCACCCTGTTTATGAAGCTGGAAGCTCAGGAAGGGGGGAAAAGTCTAGAGAGGAACGCAGTAACTATTTACATTGAGCTATAACGTAACAGTGACACCTAGAGGTAGGAATGAAAAGTGCCAGCACAAACCACTAGGATGATCACTTACTCCCGTTGCTGCATGTGAGACACTCAGTGAGAGCGGTGGTGGAGACTGGAGACTCCTCATGATAAGGAGATGGGTCTTTAATTTTGCTCCCCCAAGAATTATGCGCCCGGGGCAACCGCCCTTCCACGCTACGCCACTGAATACACCTCCCACCTCACTCATACCTTAGTTTTACAAACTTTGCTTCCTTGTGGAGGTGGTGAAGCAAGTTGTGCTTGATTTTCTTCTGTGATAGGCGCTTCTAAGCATATTGAAGACCAGTTCCTCTCAAAATACAGTGTTTGTCTGAGGGATGTGAAGGGAGTATTGCCTAACGATGCCATGTTTTTACCTATGGGAAATCTATTCTAAGGCTCTCTTTAATCTGTCACAGAGATTCAGCTCTGCCTCCCTTTGTAGATTGACATTATACTCCTCTACCATTACCTCTGCTTATATGTTTCAGTACTGGTTTGGCTGTCTGCTATATGTGGATGGGTGTCTTTTGGTACATTTATATCATTTTTTTAAGACACTCTTAGCTATGTTTGGCACTTTATCTTATAAAGTTTTAAATATATATTGTATATATTTGACATGAGTCAGGTCTGTGTATTTCACTTTGCAGTCTAAACAGTTTCAGCTTGGGAATTATGTTTATTGGAGTTTTTGGCTTACCTGGGGTTCCAGTTAATTATAAACTTGAAGTCTGTTTTTTTTTCAAAAATGTTGCAGGCTTAGGCTCGTGATGACGCAGAATGTTACTTTTTATTGCAACATTTTTGTTGCAAGGATTTTTGTCGCAAATTTACATCTGCCGTGACGTGAGTTACGTAATTTCTTGCGATTTTTTTGTTGCAAGGTTTTTTTGGCCTGAAGTCCCGCCTGTTATGATGCAAGTCGCATCATTTATCTTTGACGCCAAACGTTTTTTGCTCTGCATTTGCGCCATTTCTGGCGCCTTATATTTGTTATATAAGTCTCTCCCTCTTTTTTACTCTCTGCTCTCATTTGATCTTAGAGGGCTAGGTTGCTTGCTTTTGATTTTACTTTTATATAAAAATTTTATCAATAGCATTTTTTTTCCATTCCTGCTATTTGAGGATATTTTGTTTAAATGTTGTTATTTTTTTCTTTTTTGTTACATTTTGCAAGATGTCTCAGACTGATCCTGCCTCTGATGTTACTTTAGAAACTAAGCTGCCTGAATACAATTCTACCAAAGCTAAGTGTGTATGTTGTAAATTAGCTGATCTTACTTCTTCAGCTCAAATATGTGGCACTTGTTATAAAAAAACTATTAAATGCTGATAATGTTTCTATAAGTACAAATACATCTACTGTTAAACCTTCACAGTCTAATGTACATGATATTCCTGTAGATATTAAAGATTATATTGCTGCAGCCATAGAGAAGGCTATGACTGCTATTCTGCCTTCAAATAAACGTAAAAGGTCTCTCTTTACTTCTCATAAATCTGATGAAGCCTGTATTGATCGTCAGCATACTGAAGTAACTTCTAATGATGATTTCTCTGGCTCAGAGGATCCTACCTACTTCAGAGTCTGAAATTGATAAATCAACCTTTCTTTTTAAGATTGAATATATTCATTCTTTATTAAAGGAAGTATTGTTTACTTTGGGTATTGAGGAATCTAGTCCTCTTGATAACAAGAATAGCAAACATTTGAATTCTGTTTTTAAAACATCTGTGGTTGCTCCTGAAGTTTTTCCTATTCCAGATGCTATCTCTCATAAGATTACTATGGACAGATAGCTCAGCATGCTAAGGCACTGTGGATGAGCTCTGTAGCAACCCAAGGGTTGCATGTAGCAACCCAAAGGTTGCAGGTTCGATCCCCGGCAAGGTCCACTCAGCCTTTCATCCTTCCGAGGTCGATAAAATGCGCCTTGAGACCCTTACAGGTGATTAGCCGCGCTTTACAAGTACCCCATACATACATACTAAGGAATGGTCTATACTTGGTGCTTCTTTTAACCCTTCTTCTAGGTTTAAAATGTTATATCCTTTACCTGTGGCTAATTTTGAGTTTTAGGAAAAAGTCCCTAGGGTTGATGGTGCAATTTCTACTTTGGCCAAACGTACTATTATTCCTATTGATGATAGTACTTCTTTGAAGGATCCTTTAGCTAGAAAGATTGAATCTTATCTTAGAAAATATTATTTACATACTGGCTATATTCTTAGACCTGCCATTTCTATGGCTGATGTCGCTGCTGCTTCAACTTTTTAGTTGGACAGTTTAGTTAAACAGTTAATAGATCCTCAATTTTCTAGCATTGTTCTTTTACTTCAGAATGCTAATCATTTTATTTGTGATGCTATATTTGATGTCATTAAGAATGATATTACATCTATGTCTTTAGCTATTCTTACTAGAAGAGCTTTATGGCTTAAATCTTGGAATGCTGATATGGTTTCTAAATCTAGATTACTATCTTTATCAGTTCAGGGTAGTAATTTATTTGGTTCTTAATTGGATTCTATTATCTCCACTATCACCGGGGGAAAGGGAGTTTTTCTGCCCCAAGATATTAAATCTAAGGGTAAATTTAAAACTCCCAATCGTTTTCGTTCCTTTCATCAGAATAGAGAACAAAAAACCTAATCCAGCCCCTAAGACTCCATGAAGGTGCGGCCCTCAATCCAGTTCAACTGGTGGGAGGCAGATTGAAATTATTTTGACGCATTTGGACAGTCGCTGTTCAAAACCAGTGGATTCAGAATATTGTTTCTCTGGTATCAAATAGGTTTCAGAATAAGACCTCCCATGGAAAGATTCTTTCTTTCTCATATTCCAACAAACCCTGTGATGGCTCAGGCTTTTCGCAAATGCAAATGCAGACCTGGAGCTTTCAGGGTGATTGTTCCAGTTCCTCTGCAGGAACGGGATATGGTTTTTTATTCAAATCTATTCATTGTCCCAAAGAAAGAAGGTTCGTTCAGACCAATTCTAGATCTGAAATTTCTAAATCGTTTTGTAAGAGTCCCAACTTTCAAGATGGTGACTATAAGGACTCTTCTGCCTTTTGTTCAGCAAGGTCATTTCATGTCCACAATAGACTAACAGGACTCTTATCTTCATATTCTGATTCATCCAGACCACTATCGTTTTCAGAGATTCACTTTTCTAGACAAGCATTACCAATTTGTCGCTCTTCCGTTTGGCCTAGTGACAGCTCCGAGAATCTTTTAAAAGTTCTCGGTGCCTTTCTATCTGTAATCAGAGAGCAGGGTATTGCGGTGTTTCCTTATTTGGATGATATTTTGGTACTAGCTCAATCTTTTCATTTAGCAGAATCTCACATGAAACAACTTCTGTGGTTTCTTCAAAGACATGGTTGGAGGATCAATTTACAAAAGAGTTTCTTGATTTCTCAGACAAGGGTCACCTGTTTAGGTTATGAGATAGATTCAGTGTCCTTGGCACTTTCTCTGACAGACAAGAGACGAATGAAGTTAGTTTTAGCTTGTCTAAACCTTCAGTCTCTATCATTCCCTTCAGTGGTTATGTGCATGAAAGTTGTAGGTCTCATGACTGCTGTATCAGACGGTATCCCCTTTGCTCGTTTTCATATGAGGCCTCTACAACTTTGCATGTTGTACCAATGGTACAGGGATTATACTCAGATATCACAACTGATATACTTAAATCCCAGCACTCAACTCTCTGTGACTTAGTCGTTGGACCATCACCTTATTATTCAAGGGGCCTCATTTGTTCGTCCTACCTGGATTGTGATCACAACAGATGCAAGTCTTACAGGTTGGGGAGCTGTCTGGGGGTCTCTGACAGCACAAGGAGTTTGGAAGCCTCAAGAGGCGAGGTTACCAATCAATATTTTAGAACTCTGTGCTATTTTCAGAGCTCTTCAGGTGTGACCTCTATTGAAGAGAGAACTTTACATTCATTTTCAAACAGACTATCACAACAGTGGCATATGTCAATCATCAAGGAGGGACTCGCAGTCCTTCAGCAATGAAAGACATATCTCGGATACTTTCTTGGGCAGAATCCAACTCTTGTCAAATATCTGCGATTCATATCCCAAGTGTAGACAATTGGGAAGCAAATTATCTCAGCCGTTAGACTTTACATCCGGGGAAGTGGTCTCGCCATCCAGATGTGCTTTTTCATCTTGTACAGATGTGGGGTCTTCCAGAAATAGATCTGATGGCCTCTCATCTAAACAAGAAGCTTCCCAGATACCTTTTTCAGGTCCAGGGATCCTCAGGCGGAGATGGTAGATGCCTTAGCAGTTCCTTGGTTTTACCAACCTTCTTATATTTTTCCGCATCTGGTTCTTTTTCCAAGGGTGATCTCCAAGATCATAATGGAACAATATCATGTGTTTCTGATAGCACCAGTATGGCCTCACAGGTTTTGGTATGCGGATCTTGTCCGGATGTCCAGTTGCCAGCCTTGGCTACTTCATTTAAGGCCAGACCTGTCTCAAAGGCAGTTTTTCCATCAGAATCTCAAATCTCTAAATTTGAAGGCATGGAAATTGAATGCTTAGTGCTTAGTCATAGAGGTTTCTCTGACTCATTGATTAGCACTATGATGCAGTCTTGTAAGTCTGTTTCAAGGAAAATGTATCATCGGGTTTGGAAAACCTGTATTTCATAGTGTTCCACTCATAATTATTCCTGGCATTCTTTCAGAATTCCTAGGATTATACAGTGTCTTCAGGATGATTTGGATAAGGGTTTGTCTGCAAATACTTTGAAAGGACAAATTTCTGCTCTTTCTGTCTTATTTCATAGAAAGATTGCTAAACTTCCTGACATTCACTGCTTTGTTCAGGCTTTGATTCATATCAAACCTATTGTTAAATATATTTCTCTTCCTTGGAGTCTCAATTTGTTTTTAAAGATTTTGCAGGGTCCCCCTTTTGAGCCTATGCATTCTTTGGATATTAAACTACTTTCTTGGAAAGTATTATTTCTTTTGGTTATGTCTTCTGCTAGAAGAGTTTCCGAATTGTCTGCTCTCTCTTGTGAGTTTTCATATCTGATTTTCCATCAAGATAAAGCTGTTTTGCGGACTTCATTTAAATTTTTACATAAAGTTGGGAATTCTAACAACATCAATAGGGAAATTGTTGTTCCTTCCTTGTGTCCTAATCCTAAGAATACTCTTGAAAGGTCTCTACATTACTTTGGGTGTGGTAAGAGCTTTGAAATATTATGTTGAGGCTACTAAAGATTTCAGAAAGACCTCTAGTCTATTTGTTATTTTTTCTGGTTCCAGGAAAGGTCAGAAAGCCTCTGCCATTTCTTTGGTATCTTGGTTGAAACTTTTGATTCACAAAGCTTATTTGGAGGCAGAGCAGTCTCCGCCTCAGAGAATTACAGCTCATTCTACTCGATCAGTTGCCACATCTTGGGCTTTTAAGAATGAAGCTTCAGTTGATCAAATTTGCAAAGCAGAAACTTGGTCTGGATGTAAGAACTTACCTGATAAATTAATTTCTTTCATAGTGACAAGAGTCCATGAGACCCACCCTATTTTTTGTTGTTATGATTTTTTGTATAAAGCACTATTTTTTTTCCGTTCCTCTTTTTGTATCCTTTTTACTTTTTCTTTTACACCTCACAACTTGGCTACATGTTAAACTAAGGTATGAGTGAGGTGGGAGGTGTATTTATAGGCATTTTGAGGTTTGGGAAACTTTGCCCCCTCCTGGTAGGAATGTATATTCCATACGTCACTAGCTCATGGACTCTTGCCACTATGAAAGAAATTAATTTATCAGGTAAGTTCAGTTTATTTCTGTTTTGCTCTTAGTCTGGCCTCTAACCCCCCCCCCCCCCCCCACACACACACACACACAAAACTTCCCTCTCTTTTTCAAACTCTCTGAGTGCCACAATAAGGCAGTGTTCTGGGTCTGTAATTTATCCAGTGTAATGCATCTAATCATGGATTAATTTGCTAGAAAGGGGTGAGTACTCGTGCAAAGTGCTGCCAGGGTGGTTTATTTAGCATTTTCAGTCTGCAGTTGTTGTTTTTTAGTGTATTACAATTAAGCTTAGAGTGTCAGAGGATTTGTGTACAGTTTTTACACTGTTTTATTGAACAAAAGCTCCCCACTGTTGTTTGTACTTTACAATTTATTTTTGTCAAAGCTGTGTATTTCTAATTGTACATGCAATCAGCCATAATCATCTACTTCCTATAAGGAATTTTGTTCTGTGTTTGACAGTCAGGGGACTTCAAATGTTGTTTTCCCTGAATAGAAATCCAGTGTGTGAAAGGTTCTGAATAGCTTAGTAGGTACAGTAGCATACTGAACTAAGGACCAGATGAGACTGGTTCAAATCCAGCACAGAACTCTGCTCAGCAATCACAATCACACACTAAACCTGACATTCGGCTAGATTACGAGTTGTGCGTTAACAGGTCCTAACGCTGCTTTTTTATGCCCACTGGTATTATGAGTCTTGAAGGTTTAGGGTCACCGCACACTTTTTTGGCCTTACCGCAAAACGACTTACATAAACTCTGTAAAATCTTTTTTCTATGGGACTTCCATAGCGCCGGTATTACGAGTCTGTCCTGGGAGGTCAAAAAGTGAGCTGTACACCCTACCCCGTCAAGAGTCCTAACACATTTAAAAGTCAGTAGTTAAGAGTTTTATGGTACAACGCTGTAACATAAAACTCATAACTAAAGTGCTAAAAAGTACACTAACACCCATAAACTACCTATTAACCCCTAAACCGAGGCCCTCCCGCATTGGAAACAGTAACATTTTTAACCCCTAATCTGCCACTCCGGACATCGCCACAACTATAATAAACATATTAACCCTTAAACCGCCGCACTCCCGCCTCGCAAACACTAGTTAAATATTATTAACCCCTAATCTGCCGTCCCTAAAATCTCCGCCACCTACCTACATTTATTAACCCCTAATCTTCTGCCCCCAATGTCGCCACCACTATACTAAATGTATTAACCCCTAAACCTAAGTCTAACCATAACACCACCTAACTTAGATATAATTACAATAAATCTAAATAAAAATTAATATTATTACCTAAATAATTCCTATTTAAAACTAAATACTTACCTATAAAATAAACCCTAAGCTAGCTACAATATAACTAATAGTTACATTGTAGCTAGCTTAGGCTTTATTTTTATTTTACAGGCAAGTTTGTATTTATTTTAACTAGGAATGCAATCAGCCAATAGGATTGAAATTCAATCCTATTGGCTGATCCAATCAGCCAATTGGATTGAGCTTGCATTCTATTGGCTGATTGGAACAGCCAATAGAATGCGAACTCAATCCTATTGGCTGATTGGATCAGCCAATAGGATTGAACTTCAATCCTTTTGGCTGATTGCATCAACCAGTAGGATTTTTTCTACCTTAATTCCGATTGACTAATAGAATTCTATCAGCTAATCGGAATCTAAGGGACACCATCTTGGATGACGTCACTTAAAAGAACCGCTATTCAGTAAGAAGCCGTCGCTTGAAGAGGATTCTCCGCGCCAGATGTCTTGAAGATGGAGCCGCTCCGCGTCAGATGGATGAAGATAGAAGATGCCGTCTGGATGAAGACTTGTGCGTCTTTGGGGGACCACTTCGCTCCGGCTTGGATGAAGACTTCTCCTGGCTTCGTTGAGGACTTCGGCCCGGTTGGATGAAGACTTCTGCCGCTTCCTTGAGGATGAATGTCCGGTCTTCAGAACAGTAAGTCGATCTTCAGGGGATTAGTGTTAGGTTTTTTTAAGGGTGTATTGGGTGGGTTTTATTTTTTAGATTAGGGTTTGGGCTGCAAAAGAGCTAACTGCCCTTTTAAGGGCAATGCCCATCCAAATGCCCTTTTCAGGGCAATGGGTAGCTTAGTTTTTTTTAGATAGTATTTTATTTGGGGGGTTGGTTGTGTGGGTGGTGGGTTTTACTGTTGGGGGGTTGTTTGTATTTTTTTTTACAGGTAAAAGAGCTGATTTCTTTGGGGCAATGCCCCGCAAAAGGCCCTTTTGAGGGCTATTGGTAGTTTAGGCTAGGGATTTTTTTTTATTTTGGGGGTTTAAATATCTTGTAATTTGTTTATTATTTTCTGTAATTTAGTGGGGGGGGTTTGTACTTTAGCTAATTTAATTTATTTAATTGTTGTTAATTTAGTTAATTTATTTAATTATAGTGTAGTGTTAGGTGTTATTGTAACTTAGGTTTTATTTTACAGGTACTTTTGTATTTATTTTAGCTAGGTAGTTATTAAATAGTTAATAACTATTTAATAGCTATTCTACCTAGTTAAAATAATTACAAATTTGCCTGTAAAATAAAAATAAACCCTTAGCTAGCTACAATGTAATTGTTAGTTATATTGTAGCTATTTTAGGGTTTATTTTATAGGTAAGTATTTAGTTTTAAATAGGAATTATTTAGGTAATAATAATTATTATTTTTATTTAGATTTATTGTAATTATATTTAAGTTAGGGGGTGTTAGGGTTAGGGTTAGACTTAGGTTTAGGGGTTAATACATTTAGTATAGTGGCGGCGACATTGGGGGCTTCAGATTAGGGGTTAATAAATGTAGGTAGGGGGCGGCGATGTTAGGGACGGCAGATTAGGGGTTAATAATATTTAACTAATGTTTGCAAGGTGGGAGTGCGTCGGTTTAGGGGTTAATATGTTTATTATAGTGGTGGTGACGTTGGGGGCGGCAGATTATATATACTGTTTATTTTTAAGTGATTAAGGAAATTTGTATACACTATAGAGTTATAGCATCATATTTATTTCATTTACTGTATGGTTATGCAGGTAGGTTTATATTTTATTGCAGTTAATTTTATGCATTTGCAGTAATGTACTTGTATTTACTAATAAGTGTAGGTAGATTGCGGCGACATTGGAGGCAGCAGATTAGGGGTTAATAAATATAATGTAGATGTCGGCGATGTTGGGGGCAGCAGATTAGGGGTTCATAAGTATAATGTAGGTGGCGGCGGTGTCCGGAGCGGCAGATTAGGGGTTAATAAATATAATGCAGGTGTCAGCGATATTGTGGGCGGCAGATTAGGGGTTAATAAGTGTAAGATTAGGGTTGTTTAGACTCGGGGTTCATGTTAGGGTGTTAGGTGTCAACATAAATTGTATTTCCCCATAGGAATCAATGGGGCTGCGTTACTGAGTTTTACGCTGCTTTATTGCAGGTGTTAGACGTTTTTTCAGCCGGCTCTCCCCTTTAATTCCTATGGGGAAATCGTGCACAAGCACATACGAC
Source organism: Bombina bombina (assembly GCF_027579735.1). NCBI lineage: Eukaryota > Metazoa > Chordata > Amphibia > Anura > Bombinatoridae > Bombina > Bombina bombina. The sequence goes on along the minus strand of NC_069504.1, from coordinate 311,861,814 downwards.
CAGCTTACCGCTGACTTAAGCAGCGCTGGTATTGGAGTGCGGTAAGGAGCACAATTTTGCTCAGCGCTCACGTCTTGCCTTTTAACGCCGGGTTTGTAAAAACCCGTAATACCAGCGCTGTAGGTAAGTGAGCGGTGAGAGAAAACTGCTCGTTAGCACCGCACAGCTCATAACGAAAAACTCGTAATCTAGCCGATTGTTATTACACTGTCATATAGACATTACGTAATATATTTATCTAGATTGTTTGGTGGCTATCTCTTAAATTATGTAGCATAAGCACAAATCTGTAGATTTACCTTGTTCTGTTGTTGTATTTGCGCAGAATGTCTCCTCCTCTGACACAATTTTTCTGTGTTGCTGAAAAGCTCTGACTGTGTTAAGGTTCTCTGATGACTGCATTATGTTACAGTCTATATGTATTTATTAGATTTATCCTATCTGCAATAATAAAGATTATATATAAGTATATATAATATACTGTTTATTTTTAATTGATTAAGGAAATTTGTATACACTATAGAATTATAGCATCATATTTATTTCATTTACTGTATGGTTATGCAGATAGGTTTATATTTTATTGCAGTTAATTTTATGCATTTGCAGTAATGTACTCAATGTATTGTCATATACTCATAATTTTGTATTTACTAATATGAGAATCTGTATGAGCTTTTGTAAACAACAAATAGTTTTTTATACATATATTTACATATGTATATATTTAAGAACAATATATGTTTCTTCTTTGTGCTTTGTGCACATCATGTTTTTTCATATGTACTTGTGTATATAATATAAATATATATATTTATTTTTTCTTCCTACATATAATTCCTCATTGGATATCTGTTTATATGTGTGTACAGGAAATTATGTTCTCATATACAATTCTTATTAGGTTGTATATGCCTTCTGCATGTACATCAGTTCACATATTGGGCTAGATTACGAGTGGATCACAAAATATCGCTTACCGGAGCGTGATATTTGCTCTCCACTCAGTATTACCAGTGCTCACTTCCATAGGCTCCAATGGGACGGCATGAGAACCTAGAGCAGCAAAAGGGGTAAGTCGTGCAGCAATGGACAGCAAATTGAAATATATATGTATATAAATATATAGCAAAAGGAAGAATTTTGCAGACAACGGTCAATATAGATAAAACTTCATCTTTATTGTAGAAAACATTAAAACACTCCAGGGGTCATCACAAGTACACAACACGAGTGTCCGCTAACATGTTTCGGCCCTCAGGCCGTAATCATAGCTAAAGGACTGTGCACCTGTGTTTCTTAAAAAGCAACAGGAACTCTTTGATTGGTTTAAAATTGAAGGCGTGTTGTGTAAAGGTTAACCCTTTGGGAACCAACTTTAATTTACATACATATATGAATGTGTATATTGCCCTTCTAAGAATTAAATCTAATCAATACTAGGTAACCGACGTTATTGCATAAATTACTATACTACTTGCTCATATACAATGTAGAGATTTAAGATGAACTTAGTAAATAAAACATTAGATATTACAATAATAATGTTGATGTTAACCCTTTAAGTTCATAGTAGAATAAAATAGAATAAATAATTCTATAGTTCCTATACGATATTTATCGACAGGTTAATCTCACTAGTATACACTTTAAAAAAAAATTCAAGAAGTATGTTTCTTAGTCGTCTATTGGTATAACCTAAAGAATTGGGAAGAATAATAATAATAATAATCTAAACTGTACTCAACTAGATTATTATCCTAGACTGTACTTGACTAATGTGACTAAGAAATGTGAACAAAGATTTATATCTAGAACATTCCATATAAAATCCGAAAAATTAATTAAGTGTTTAAATTTATCAGACAAAGAGGATAGAGATCAGAAAGCTGTTGGTATTGGATTTATTATAGGTAGACCTTTTATGGTGAACCTAATGTGGTGTAATACAGGGAACCAGGGGCTCTTAAAGATGTTTAAAGATGCTGTAATATGAACTGAAACATGGGCATTTACTGAACACATTATTAGGAGAGCATAGACAGACCACTGCAGAAGAGGGAAGGGATATTACTCCCAAAAATTGATCAAATCATATTCCGAATTTAGACCCTTCGGTACACGCGTTTGTAATTTAAAAATCCAGAACATTTCCCTCTTCTGCAGTAGTCTGTCTCTATTGCCCCCTCTAGGCGGACAAAACACTCTCTCAATGGCCTGCCACCTAAGTGTTTCCACACTTTTTTGGTGGTATTTCGCAAAGTGCTGCACCAAGGGGGTAGACGCAACACCTGCCTGGATTGTGGACAAGTGATTTCGGATACGTACTTTTACCTCGGTGGTCGTGAGCCCAACATATTGTAGGTGGCAACTAGTGCAACTCAGGGCATAAACTACATACGTGGAGGTGCATTTGAGGCAAGACTGTATGGAATAAACCTCTCCAGTAACTTCAGATCTGACACTATCAGACTGTATTACATATTCACACACCCTACATTTATTTAGGCACTTGAAGGTGCCTTTATGGGTCAGCCAGGAACTTTGTCCCCTGTCAGTTTTAGGGAGAACAGAGGGAGACAGTAAGTTACCAAGTGTAGTTGTTTTTCTATAGGAACAGCGCAGACCTTGAGCAATACAATGCTCCAGTTTGTCATCAGCCGCCAAAAATGAAAAATGTTTTTTAATAATTTTACATATATCGGCATATTCCTGACTGTATTCAGTGACAAAGGTCACTCCCTTATGTTCAGCTTTAGACTTAATACCATCCCTGTTTAGAACCGCAGACCTTTCTAGAGGATCCACTTGGCTTCTAGCCTTTCTAATTACATTTGTATTATATCCTCTGTTCTTCAACCTTTTGGTTAAATCGTCACACTGTTCAGCACATTTTTCTGGCAATGAACAGTTACGTTTAACCCGAATGAACTGGCCTTTAGCCACAGCAAAAGGTACATGTCTAGGGTGGCAGCTACTTGCGTGCAAGAGGGTGTTACCCGTTATGGGCTTCCTATATATTTCTGTCTCAACCTTTCCATCCGTTGTACCTATAATAGTGATGTCCAAGTAATTTATCACATTATCCTGTAGATCACAGGTGAACTCAATTCCAATATTATTGGAATTCAAGTATGTGACAAAGGACATGAACTGTGACTCACTTCCACTCCACACGAGGAGTAGGTCATCTATATAGCGGCCGTAAAAATAAATATATTCTCTGAAGGGGTTTCCATCCCCATAGACGTGGGACAGCTCCCACCAACCCATGAACAGGTTGGCGTAAGAAGGGGCAAACTTCGCCCCCATCGCTGTCCCACGTCTCTGGAGAAAGAAACCACCCTCAAAAGAGAAATAGTTATGAGTGAGCAAGAACTTAAGAACTCTAAGAATAAATTTTCTGAATTCAAAAGAAAAATCTGAAAAAAACTCCAAAAAGTAATTGACCACTATTAGACCCTCCTCGTGTGGAATGGAGGAATATAGTGCCACTACATCAATAGTGGCCCACCTAAAGCTGGATTGCCAGTCCAGTTGTTCCACTATACATATAATGTCTTTGGTGTCTCGGATATAGCTATGCAGCCTTTGCACTAAAGGCTGCAACAAACTGTCTACCCACTGTGAGACGTGTTCCATTAGTGACCCTATACCACTAACAATAGGGCGCCCCCGAACATCCTTAAGGGATTTGTGGACTTTGGGCAAGTGGTGGAAAATGGGCACTACCGGGTGATCAACCACCAAATACTCAAACGTTTTACGATCATAGTGCCCACTCTCCAACCCATCATCCAAAATGTCCAAAAGTTCCCTTTTAAATCCAATTGTAGGGTCCCTAGGAAGAGGAATATAGTCTTCAGTATTGTTCAACTGGCGTAAGGCTTCATTGACATAATCCACCCTGTCCAGCACAACGACAGAGCCCCCCTTATCTGCTGAGCGTATGACTATGTCATGATTGTCTTGTAGCTCTTTAAGGGCGGCCCTCTCGCGACTGGACAGATTGGGTGTTTGGTACTTAGTGCTATTCTTGAGTCTAACTAGATCACGCTCCACACGTTTGAAAAAGGTTTCCAGGGTATTACCCCTTGACTGGATAGGGTAAAACAAGGATTTATTCTGGAAGCTACCAGATGCATTTACACTCTCTTTATTAGTGTCAGTCAGAGCCTCCCTAGACAAATTTTCCATATTGATTACATCACAAGTCTCATTAAATGTCAATTTACTAGAATACTGATCTTGAGTGGGTACATTCAAATCAGAAGCCATTCTATTACCTACAGGTTCATATGATTCATTGAAAAAATGTTTCTGCAGTGTCATATTACGTATTAGTTTGTTTACATCCAGAATGGTGTTAAAAACATTAAAGTGATTTGTGGGTGCAAAATTAAGACCTCGGCTCAAAAGGGAAATTTGGGAGTCTGTCAGTGTGAATTTAGACAGATTTATAACATTATTTATTTGTACTTCTGCTTTCCTCTCCGACCTCTCAACTGATAATGCCCCTGGTTCACCTGACCTATCCCGGTGCGTTGGGGAGGAAGAGAAAAAACCTGTTCCAGTTTCCTCTGATCATCTACAGATGCATGTGCTTGAATTGCCACCATACTACTATTATCTTCAACATAATTGGAGGCAGAGTTATTGGATTCTGCATAGTGTATTCCATTAGTGGCCACCTGCATATGGTGATGTTCCGAGGAAATTGGAGCATTAGTGTTATGTGTTATAGTTGACTGACCATTTTTGAGAATACTTCTGGGGAGTTCATCTCCACTAGACGCACCAGTTTCTTCCCCTGATTCAAAATCAGTGTCAGAATAAGTTACCCTCTTAGTCTCTGAGTTATGTGTGGGTACCTGACCTTTACCTTTGTTGTTACTGTTATTCCTTCTATTTCTCGACCTTCCCCTACCCTGTCTTTTAAATGTTGCCTTATCTTAAGGATGTTCGGGGGCGCCCTATTGTTAGTGGTATAGGGTCACTAATGGAACACGTCTCACAGTGGGTAGACAGTTTGTTGCAGCCTTTAGTGCAAAGGCTGCATAGCTATATCCGAGACACCAAAGACATTATATGTATAGTGGAACAACTGGACTGGCAATCCAGCTTTAGGTGGGCCACTATTGATGTAGTGGCACTATATTCCTCCATTCCACACGAGGAGGGTCTAATAGCGGTCAATTACTTTTTGGAGTTTTTTTCAGATTTTTCTTTTGAATTCAGAAAATTTATTCTTAGAGTTCTTAAGTTCTTGCTCACTCATAACTATTTCTCTTTTGAGGGTGGTTTCTTTCTCCAGAGACATGGGACAGCGATGGGGGCGAAGTTTGCCCCTTCTTACGCCAACCTGTTCATGGGTTGGTGGGAGCTGTCCCACGTCTATGGGGATGGAAACCCCTTCAGAGAATATATTTATTTTTACGGCCGCTATATAGATGACCTACTCCTCGTGTGGAGTGGAAGTGAGTCACAGTTCATGTCCTTTGTCACATACTTGAATTCCAATAATATTGGAATTGAGTTCACCTGTGATCTACAGGATAATGTGATAAATTACTTGGACATCACTATTATAGGTACAACGGATGGAAAGGTTGAGACAGAAATATATAGGAAGCCCATAACGGGTAACACCCTCTTGCACGCAAGTAGCTGCCACCCTAGACATGTACCTTTTGCTGTGGCTAAAGGCCAGTTCATTCGGGTTAAACGTAACTGTTCATTGCCAGAAAAATGTGCTGAACAGTGTGACGATTTAACCAAAAGGTTGAAGAACAGAGGATATAATACAAATGTAATTAGAAAGGCTAGAAGCCAAGTGGATCCTCTAGAAAGGTCTGCGGTTCTAAACAGGGATGGTATTAAGTCTAAAGCTGAACATAAGGGAGTGACCTTTGTCACTGAATACAGTCAGGAATATGCCGATATATGTAAAATTATTAAAAAACATTTTTCATTTTTGGCGGCTGATGACAAACTGGAGCATTGTATTGCTCAAGGTCTGCGCTGTTCCTATAGAAAAACAACTACACTTGGTAACTTACTGTCTCCCTCTGTTCTCCCTAAAACTGACAGGGGACAAAGTTCCTGGCTGACCCATAAAGGCACCTTCAAGTGCCTAAATAAATGTAGGGTGTGTGAATATGTAATACAGTCTGATAGTGTCAGATCTGAAGTTACTGGAGAGGTTTATTCCATACAGTCTTGCCTCAAATGCACCTCCACGTATGTAGTTTATGCCCTGAGTTGCACTAGTTGCCACCTACAATACGTTGGGCTCACGACCACCGAGGTAAAAGTACGTATCCGAAATCACTTGTCCACAATCCAGGCAGGTGTTGCGTCTACCCCCTTGGTGCAGCACTTTGCGAAATACCACCAAAAAAGTGTGGAAACACTTAGGTGGCAGGCCATTGAGAGAGTGTTTTGTCCGCCTAGAGGGGGCAATAGAGACAGACTACTGCAGAAGAGGGAAATGTTCTGGATTTTTAAATTACAAACGCGTGTACCGAAGGGTCTAAATTCGGAATATGATTTGATCAATTTTTGGGAGTAATATCCCTTCCCTCTTCTGCAGTGGTCTGTCTATGCTCTCCTAATAATGTGTTCAGTAAATGCCCATGTTTCAGTTCATATTACAGCATCTTTAAACATCTTTAAGAGCCCCTGGTTCCCTGTATTACACCACATTAGGTTCACCATAAAAGGTCTACCTATAATAAATCCAATACCAACAGCTTTCTGATCTCTATCCTCTTTGTCTGATAAATTTAAACACTTAATTAATTTTTCGGATTTTATATGGAATGTTCTAGATATAAATCTTTGTTCACATTTCTTAGTCACATTAGTCAAGTACAGTCTAGGATAATAATCTAGTTGAGTACAGTTTAGATTATTATTATTATTATTCTTCCCAATTCTTTAGGTTATACCAATAGACGACTAAGAAACATACTTCTTGAATTTTTTTTTTAAAGTGTATACTAGTGAGATTAACCTGTCGATAAATATCGTATAGGAACTATAGAATTATTTATTCTATTTTATTCTACTATGAACTTAAAGGGTTAACATCAACATTATTATTGTAATATCTAATGTTTTATTTACTAAGTTCATCTTAAATCTCTACATTGTATATGAGCAAGTAGTATAGTAATTTATGCAATAACGTCGGTTACCTAGTATTGATTAGATTTAATTCTTAGAAGGGCAATATACACATTCATATATGTATGTAAATTAAAGTTGGTTCCCAAAGGGTTAACCTTTACACAACACGCCTTCAATTTTAAACCAATCAAAGAGTTCCTGTTGCTTTTTAAGAAACACAGGTGCACAGTCCTTTAGCTATGATTACGGCCTGAGGGCCGAAACATGTTAGCGGACACTCGTGTTGTGTACTTGTGATGACCCCTGGAGTGTTTTAATGTTTTCTACAATAAAGATGAAGTTTTATCTATATTGACCGTTGTCTGCAAAATTCTTCCTTTTGCTGAGCACTTTACTGGGCTGCAGTAACGGTCTAAGGACTCTAAGCTCCAAAGTTCACGGAGGCCTTTTTTCAAGTAATACAGATCTCTTCTCCAATTGGTTTACGGAAACCACATGATGTCAGAGGATCGGAACACACCCCCTCCCGCATAGTGGGACGCTCTGCCGAAGACGCCACAGCTGTTTGGATAAGCCAGCTCTAAAGTTTTGATGCCTAAGGGACGCTGAATATACACACCAGACAAGAGGTCAATCGGTGCACCCGTGGGGTGGTGAGTTGAGGCGGTAGTGCCTCCTGGGAACACGGTTTCCCCCTGATTGTTTACCTTATACCTGTGTGTAGTTTAAATATACATAAACCTGCTATGCTCTAGAGCTGTGAAACACTGCATTACTGGGCTGTTACTTGCTGTCTTCTATTAAATGCACAGGGCGTGTGTAGGGGGAACCTCTATTGGATCAGTACTTTCGTTTCATATTGGTTAATGAATACTGTACCCTCCGGAATCAGAACTTTGTTTCAATATTTAAAGGCTTAAACAATTTACTTTGAAACATTTTGGATGTTGCAGTTATTTCTACTTTACTATATAAATATATACATATATACTTATGTGTTTATACACATATTAACACACACACACATATATATATATATATATATATATATATATATATATATATATATATATATGTATATAAGCATATACATATATATTTATTGTAATAACACAGTCACCATAGACCACAATGAAAAGGCAATTAGAACACCCCACACCCGCCTCATAATATTTTTTTGCAGTTATTTTTCTATAAAAAATAAAATGCTAATTTTTTTAATTTACACTACGCTGTATTTTGGGGGCAATTGGGGGACATTTAGAAAATCGTGCCTCCATAAACGTGTGTATATATATATATATATATATATATATATATATATATATATGAATTTATATCATTGAAAGAAAGTATATATATTTATTTTAAGGTTGTGGATTTAATTTCTCAGTGAAAAAGGCGGGGTTTTTTTTTAAATCCCTTCCTTTCTGTTATTACTCGTGGACTCCACAGCTTGTGTATTAGTTCCCATGAGTAATGGATTGTGGAAAACACAATTTGTACTTACCTAATAAATCAATTTATTTTATGGTGGTGAGAGTCCACCCTTGCAGTGGCGTCACTAGGGTTGGTGTCACCCGGTGCGGTAAGTCATGGTGTCACCCCCCCCCAGAAAGCAGACACACACATACAAACACTCAGACACACTTAAAAACATACTTAGATGCACACACAAACACTCGGAAACACACTCAGACACACACACAAAAACACACACACAAAAACTCAGACACACACATACAAAATATGTAAACTGCACTGCATTAATTATGAAGCTCATGCCTAGAGCTGCTCCCTGGCTCAGCAGAACATCAAATGAAAGATAAACAGAGCACTCTAAAATAAATCACTGAAGAAAAGGTTTAGGCGCACAAACTATGAAAATTCTGCTCTCTGACTCTGTTCCAAGTCTGTCAGTGCACAGCCCTGGGCCGCATGTCACTGAGCAGTGAGCACAGATAGGCAGGCAGGTTTAGGCTAGCAGCGCAACTTTGCAAGCCCCACGGCACACCCACAACATTCATAGTGAAATTGGGCAGGGGAGGAGCAAAGTACAAACAAGCAAAAGCAGCCGGGAAAACTATTTGTTGAAATTGCAGCACTGGCTCAAGGGGCAAAAAAATTGTGAGTCTACAACTTCCCCAGTCCCACTAATGTTCACAAATGCCAGCCTCTAATAAAATAATCTATGCATCTCAACATTGTATTTCTTTGAATTTCAATAAAATGTAAAAAAAAAAAAAAAAAATTTTTTTTTTTTTTTTTTTTTTTGGTGTCACCCCCTGGAGGGTGTCACCCGGGTGCGGCCCGCCCCCCCCCGCCCCCCCCTAGTGACGCCACTGCACCCTTGTGTTTTTCTAGAGTTAGTCTTTTTCTTCAGCATATCTTTTTTCCCTGCTCCTTTTATGGCTCTTATTCCTTTTTCTTACCTCCCTTGCTTGGCTATACATTAGAGTGAGGTATGTGTGACTTGGTAGGGGTTTTATTGAACTCTGCCTTCTCCTATTGGTAGAAAAGGTTAATTCCCATGAGCAATGGATCGTGGACACCACCATGAAATAAATTAATTTATCAGGTAAGTATAAATTGTGTTTTTTTAGCAAAGGTTACCAAGAAAACAAAGCAAATTTGAACATTGTTTAAAACTGTTTAAGATTCACAATCTGAATCACAAATGAAAAATGTTGTGCTTCATCTCCATTAAGGAGTGTCAGTCTTTAGACCGCTGCTTCCTAACCTATTCACCAGCTTGAGAGTAATTCATCCGGAATGTTTGAAAAGCACTTACAATTGGTTGTGTGATAGCAGAAGGCGGAGCTGCACAAGTATTTCCCTGCAATTGGAACCTTGTCATTCTGCAATAAGATAAATATTGGTGCATATCTATTTTATTATGTGCATTTTATATTATAAAAGTGTTTCATGCTCATTTCAAAAAGTGTTCTGTATGCATGATTATTGTTTTTTTTAACTCACTTTTCTTTCTATTGTCTCTTTTTATTCTGCATTACCCAGCTGTAGTAGATGTATACTTTAGGAATATGATTGGCTTTTGATCATTTTAGATTTTAGAAATGTTTTTCAAAGATGTTGTTACTTAAAGAAATTTAAAATGAATAGTCACCAACTAATTGGACAATTTATGTCTTATTAGTCTTAGACTTCTAGTGTTACATTTATGATCTTTGTTGCTTAGCAAAGGATTTTAATGAGCTTCAAACTTTTCAGAAAAAAAAGTGTTATAAAACAAAATGAGCGTTGTTGGTATTAAATTATTACTCGCTTTGCTTTTTAGGCATTGTGTGAAAATCAGTTAAAAAGCTTTTAGATTCCAGATCCTCCCTAAAATAAATAATAAAAGTAAACATACCGAATAAGTGAATACAAAAGCAAATCTACATCGTCATTTGTTACTTTGTAAGTCTTAATTTGTTTAGTTATCTTTATTTAATGATTGTTTGCTTTAATTAATTTACATTTAATTACTTTCCAAAATCTCCGTCCATGTAGCTTTGGATCAAGCAAATGAGATTCAGTAAAGCATGAACAAGAAAACAAGACAATTACCTATAAAAGCTTTATTTCATGAAAGGTAGTGGAATTCCCACATATGCGACCGGACATGACACTAAGCCATAGGGCTGCCATTTTTAAACTAGGTTTCCTTCACTGCTAAGGGCTTATTAGGGACAGTTATAAATGGGTTACTAGAGTGTGCAGCCAATGACTTGTGGAATATAGCAATGCTGAATATGAAATTAATTAGCTTGCTTTGATCCTTTCCTGTGTTCTTGCCATTTATTCTTAACTTGGCTATATTTATAATGTATGGTATGGTATGGTATGGTACATATGGTGAAGAAGAGAATAATAAGGGTAAGGCTTGTGGACTCTCACCATAATGAAAGAAATGAATGTATTACATAAGCATACATTTCCTTTCTTGCTTAAGATGGTCCATAAGAACATCATCATCATCATCATGTGGTATCTAATATGCAAGCAGTGAAGTCCACCAGACCACCATGAAATAAATAGCGCAGCACAATACAAATAGGGAGGCATGTTACTGGCCAGGCTCTACAGCCCACAGTACTTTCCTGCCAATGCTAGAATTTGGCTAACATATGCCAATAGGTAGCTGCCTTACAGATCTGATACAGAGAGGCAACATTAAAGTTCAAGAAGTAGCCATTAGTCGGATGATCAGTAATATGCTCAGGGGGAGTCTTTCCCCACTACCAGATATTCCTTTATGATTATGTCCTTAAAGAGGGACATGAAACCCCAAGCTTTTATTTCATTATTTAGGTAAAACATACAATTTTAAACAACTTTTCAGTTTACTTCTATTACTGTATATAATTTGTTGAACACATGGGTGAGCCAATGACAATCAGTATATATATGCAGCCACCAATCAGCAGCTAGAACCTAGGTTTGTTGCTGCTCCTGAGCTTACCTTGACAAACCTTTTTAGCAAATGATAACAAGAAAAGGAAACAAATTAAATATTAGAAGTAAATTGAAAAATTGTTTAAAATTCTATGCTCTGTCTGAATCATAAATGTCTAGAGAATGAAGAAAATTTGATAATAGGGGCTCTATTTATCAAGGACTGGTGGACCTGATCCGACACTGCAGATCAAGTCCACCAGACTTCGCTGAATACTGAGAGCAATACGCTCGCCGTATTCAGCATTGCACCAGCAGCTCACAAGAGCTACTGGTGCAACGCCGCCCCCTGCAGACTCGCAGCCAATAGGCCGCCAGCAGGGGCTGTCAATCAACCCGATCGTACTCGATCGGGTTGATTTCCGGTGATGTCTGTCTGCCTGCTCAGAGCAGGCGGACAGGTTATGGAGCAGCGGTCTTTGTGACCGCTGCTTCATAACTGCTGTTTCTGAAACACGGCCTTTCAAGCTCCGTACGGAGCTTGATAAATATGGGCCTAGGAGTAAATTAGAAAGTTGCTTAAAATTTCATGCTCTCTCTGAATTGAGAAAGAAAAAAATTCAGCGTCCCTTTAATTTCCTTATGAAACACTTCTGGTTCTTAATATTAATATTAATAGTTTCCACTGATTTGTCAATTTATTGGATATTGTAGCCAATTTAGATGAGATGTTTTTATTCAGTTTGCGTGTGTTAGTTTAATTGTGAACTTGAGATTAGTCCGAAGCAGATGGTTTTATTGACCCCTTGCATAAATGTTTAATATATTGTTAACATTATGTAATCAAAATGACTAGTTGCACACCTGTTTGATTTCAGACATCAAGAATAGCTAATCATGGATTCTAATTGGTAAGCTTGTTAAATATAGTTAAAGGGACATGCAATCCAAAATTGTTCTTTCATGATTCAATACAATTTTAAACAATTTTCCATTTTACTTTTATTATATATATTGTTGCATTTTCTTGGTATCCTTTGTTGAATGAGCAGTAATGTACTACTGGGAGCTAGCCACCAATTAGCAGCTTCTGAGCCTACCTAGATGTTCCTTTATACAAAGGATACAAAACAAACTAAACAAATTAGACAATAGAAATTCATTGTGAAGTTATTTAAAATTGCATGCTCTGCCTGAATCATGAAAGAAAAAAATTGGATAATATTATTGCAGAACTGCTGCCATATAGTGCTCCAGACACGTGCACTCTCTAGAGCTGACGTCCCTGATATTAAACAAAAGATACCAAGAGAAAGAAGACAATTTGGTAATAGAAGTAAATAGGAAAGTTGTTTAAATGATTAAAAAATTGTGCTCCAAGTTAGGTCAACAAAACACCCACATAGATTTATAATTATTATTTAAGTAAAAGCTACTTACATTTTTTAAAAACAAACGCCTAGATTTGGAGTTTTGCGTTAGCCGTCAAAACCAGCGTTAGAGGCTCCTAATGCTGGTTTTGGCCGCCCGCTGGTATTTGGAGTCAGTCAGGAAAGGGTCTAACGCTCACTTTCCAGCCGCGACTTTTCCATACCGCAGATCCCCCTACGCCATTTGCGTATCCTATCTTTTCAATGAGATCTTTCTAACGCCGGTATTTAGAGTCTTGGCTGAAGTGAGCGTTAGAAATCTAACGACAAGACTCCAGCCGCAGCAAAAAGCCAGGAGTTAAGAGCTTTCTGGGCTAACGCCGGTTCATAAAGCTCTTAACTACTGTGCTCTACAGTACACTAACACACATAAACTACCTATGTACCCCTAAACTGAGGTCCCCCCACATCGCCGCCACTATAATAATTTTTTTAACCCCTAATCTGCCGACCGCACACCGCCGCCACCTACGTTATACTTATGTACCCCTAATCTGCTGCCCCTAACACGCTGACCCCTATATTATATTTTTTAACCCCTAATCTGCCGCCCCCAACGTCGCCACCACCTACCTACAATTATTAACCCCTAATCTGCTGACCGCACAGCGCTGCCACCTACGTTATCCTTATGTACCCCTAATCTGCTGCCCCTAACACCGCCGACCCCTATATTATATTTATTAACCCCTAATCTGCCCCCAACAACATCGCCGCCAGCTACCTACAATAATTAACCCCTTATCTGCCGACCGCACCTCACCGCTACTATAATAAAGTTATTAACCCCTAATCCGCCTCACTCCCGCCTCAATAACCCTATAATAAATATTATTAACCCCTAATCTGCCCTCCCTAACATCGCCGACACCTAACTTCAATTATTAACCCCTAATCTGCCGACCGGACCTCACCGCTACTCTAATAAATGTATTAACCCCTAAAGCTAAGTCTAACCCTAACACTAACACCCCTCTAAATTAAATATAATTTAAATCTAGCGAAAAAAATTAACTCTTATTAAATAAATTATTCCTATTTAAAGATAAATACTTACCTGTAAAATAAACCCTAATATCTACAATATAACGAATAATTATATTGTAGCTATTTTAGGATTTATATTTATTTTACAGGCAACTTTGTAATTATTTTAACCAGGTACAATAGCTATTAAATAGTTAATAACTATTTAATAGCTACCTAGTTAAAATAATTACAAAATTACCTGTAAAATAAATCCTAACCTAAGTTACAATTAAACCTAACACTACACTATCAATAAATTACTTAAATAAAATACCTACAATTATATACAATTAAACCTAACACTACACTATCAATAAATTAATTAAATACAATACCTACAAATAAATAAAATTAAATAAACTAACTAAAGTACAAAAAATACAAAAGAACTAAGTTACAAAAAATAAAAAAATATTTACAAACATTAGAAAAATATTACAACAATTTTAAACTAATTACACCTACTCTAAGCCTCCTAATAAAATAACAAAGCCCCCCAAAATAAAAAAATGCCCTACCCTATTCTAAATTAAAAAAGTTCAAAGCTCTTTTACCTTACCAGCCCTGAAAAGGGCCATTTGCGGGGCATGCCCCAAAGAATTCAGCTCTTTTGCCTGTAAAAAAACACAATCCCCCCCCCCCAACATTACAACCCACATACCCCTAATCTAACCCAACCCCCCCCTAAATAAACCTAACACTAAGCCCCTGAAGATCTTCCTACCTTATCTCAATTGATCTCCTTGATCGGAACAGCCAATAGAATGCAAGCTCAATCTGATTGGCTGATCCAATCAGCCAATCGGATTGAACTTGAATCTGATTGGCTGATTCCATCAGCCAATCAGAATTTTCCTACCTTAATTCCGATTGGCTGATAGAATCCTATCAGCCAATTGGAATTCAAGGGACGCCATCTTGGATGACGTCCCTTAAAGGAACCTTCATTCTTCAGTTGGACGTCGAACGAAAAGGATGGATCCGCGCCGGAGGTCTTCAAGATCAGTCGCTCGTCATCGGATGGAACAACATAGAAAATGCTGCTTGGATGAAGATGTTTGCCGGTCCGGATCTACTCTTCTGCCCGGATAGGATGAAGACTTCTGCCCGAAGATGGACTTCTTCATTTGCCGCTTGGATCAAGACTTCAGCCGGAGGATGGACATCACTCTTCAGCCCCCGCTTGGGCTTGGATCAAGACTTTGGAGGCTTGGATCAAGACTTCGGTGGACGGATCGGTGAACCGGGCGTGGTGAAGATAAGGTAGGAAGATCTTCAGGGGCTTAGTGTTAGGTTTATTTAAGGGGGGTTTGGGTTAGATTAGGGGTATGTGGGTGGGGGGTTGTAATGTTGGGGGGGGTATTGTATGTGTTTTTTTTACAGGCAAAAGAGCTGAATTCTTTGGGGCATGCCCCGCAAATGGCCCTTTTCAGGGTTGGTAAGGTAAAAGAGCTTTGAACTTTTTTAATTTAGAATAGGGTAGGGCATTTTTTTATTTTGGGGGGCTTTGTTATTTTATTAGGGGGCTTAGAGTAGGTGTAATTAGTTGTAATATTTTTCTAATGTTTGTAAATATTTTTTTTATTTTTTGTAACTTAGTTCTTTTTTATTTTTTGTACTTTAGTTAGTTTATTTAATTGTATTTATTTGTAGGTATTGTATTTAATTAATTTATTGATAGTGTAGTGTTAGGTTTTATTGTAGATAATTGTAGGTATTTTATTTAAGTAATTTATTGATAGTGTAGTGTTAGGTTTAATTGTAACTTAGGTTAGGATTTATTTTACAGCTAATTTTGTAATTATTTTAACTTGGTAGCTATTAAATAGTAAATAACTATTTAATAGCTATTGTACCTGGTTAAAATAAATACAAAGTTGCCTGTAAAATAAATATAAATCCTAAAATAGCTACAATATAATTATTTGTTATATTGTAGCTATATTAGGGTTTATTTTACAGGTGAGTATTTAGTTTTAAATAGGAATAATTTATTAAATAATAGTTAATTTTTTTCGTTAGATTTAAATTATATTTAACTTAGGGGGGTGTTAGTGTTAGGGTTAGACTTAGCTTTAGGGGTTAATACATTTATTATAGTAGCGGTGAGGTCCGGTCGGCAGATTAGGGGTTAATAATTGTAGGTAGGTGGAGGCGACGTTGTGGGGGGCAGATTAGGGGTTAATAAATATAATATAGGGGTCGGCGGTGTTAGGGGCAGCAGATTAGGGGTTCATAGGGATAACGTAGGTTGCGGCGGTGTACGGAGCGGCAGATTAGGGGTTAAAAAAATATGCAGGGGTCGGCAGATTAGGGGTTAATAAGTGTAAGGTTAGGGGTGTTTAGAATTGGGGGTTCATGTTAGGGTGTTAGGTGCAGACGTAGGAAGTGTTTCCCCATAGGAAACAATGGGGCCGCGTTAGGAGCTGAACGCTGCTTTTTTGCAGGTGTTAGGTTTTTTTTTCAGCGCAAACAGCCCCATTGTTTTCTATGGGGGAATCGTGCACGAGCACGTTTTTGAAGCTGGTCGCGTCCGTAAGCACCGCTGGTATTGAGAGTTGCAGTGGCGGTAAATATGCTATACGCTCCCTTTTTGGAGCCTAACGCAGCCCTTCTGTGAACTCTAAATACCAGCGGTATTTAAAAGGTGCGGCCAGAAAAAAGCATGCGTAGCTAACGCACCCCTTTGGCCGCAAAACTCCAAATCTAGGCCAAAGCTTGTAAGTTACTTAATATCATTTACTATTCAAAAAATGACGTCCGAAAAGACAGCTCACAGAAAAGGTCTGTCCGATACACATTGTAATGCTCGAATAAACTAGCATTTATTTACATATTGAGCAACCCCCAATGCATGCTCAGTCAAATCTGTTTGCTCACGCATGCGCACTGATATACTCCAAGACTTTTGCCAGCTTTTTGAAAGGAAATAGCGCATGCTTTCGCCAGCTTTCTGTCATTTCACAGCGCAATATTTATATAGGGCGGCGCTGTATGAGCGTATTTACATTGTTCCGGGTCAAGGTAAATGATTTATAGCTTGGTGATCGCAAGTTGAAAACAGAACGGGAAGAAATAATTTTTTTCTCACTTTAGTCACTGTTTTTAACTTGTGATTACATTGTTGCAAGCTTTACTGGATACATGTATTTAATATAACTGTAAAACTGTTTCATATGTATATATTATCGATAATAATAGTACAAAAGTATTTGAGAACTCAAATTCCAATGCTAATTAATATCTTGTCCTTTGTTTTATTGCTCACTATTTTTGGGGGGTGAAATATCTATATAGGTAGATTTTATTGATGAATACTTACAAGCAGTGCCTATTGCAGTTAATAATGAGTTAAAAATAAAAGATAGGAGTGAAAATGTAACTGATATAAAATTTGTATATATATATATATATATACTGTATATACACACAGAGAGAAATACACTCACAGGAGCGAACAACCAGCTCATTACCATTGTTAACCTGTTCTATGACGATTTACCACCTGGGTTGAGCCCAGTATATATTAATATATTTAATTGAGTTCTTTAGTATAAAAACACTTTTGTATTTTGTATGCATCTTGCTAGAAAATACAATAATTGATGTATTCAGTATTCATTGTTAATTGAATAAAACTATTAAATTCAGTAAGGAATTTTGCTCATTTTACAAAGGGAGGATCCATACATACTTACCGCGAAGAGATACTATATCTGCCCACTGCTCTGTTACGCCTTTTCCCCATGTGGTTGCTGCTTGAAATCCACTCTGGTAACAGGATCCAAGTATAGGGACGTAGATAATGACGACTGTAAAAATGTGCATGCAATACTTATAGGAAGCTACCAAGAAGGCCCATGAGATAGATTTTCCCACTGTGAGTAAACTATACTAATGAGTCCCACTGTGGGTTGGGAAGGGGGCCAGTTTATAGTAGAAGATTGCGCCAACCAGAGAAAGTTTCTCATGCTATGTTGAAGTATGCATTGCTTTTTTTTGCCCTTTATATCCCTTTAAAATTGCATGCTTTATCTGAATCATGAAACAAACATGTTGGGTTTCATGTTCCTTTAGGTTGAGGGGGGCGGCTTAGAGAGATATATGGGGGGATCAGGGAGATTGGAGGCTAAGGGGGGATCCATCACTGCAGACTTAATATAAGAAACTATTTAGCATGGGTGTTTTTTGGTGGTTGTAGATGTGTAACAGATTTTGGGGGTCAAAGTTAGAAAAAGTGTGTGTTTTTTTTTTCAATCATATTTTATAATTTTTTTATAGTAAATTATAAGATATGATGAAAATAATGGTATCTTTATAAAGTCCATTTAATGGCGAGAAAAACGGTATATAATATGTATGGGTACAGTAAATGAGTAAGAGGAAAATTACAGCTAAACACAAACACCATAGAAATGTAAAAATAGCCCTGGTCCCAAACAGTCAACAAATGGAAAAGTGGTCTGGTCACTAAGGGGTTAATTTGCTTCATTCTTCAGATATCCTTTGTTGAAGAAATAGCAATGCACAGGGTGAGCCAATCACACGGGGCATCTATATGAAGCCACCAATCAGCAGCTGCTGAGCCTATCTAGATATGATTTTCAACAAAGGATATCAAGAGATGAAGCAATTTAGATCATATAATTGAATTGGAAAGTTGTTTAAAATTGCCTGCTCTTTCTAAATCATGAGGGGAAAAATGGGTTTCATGTCCCTTTAAGTACAGAGATTTAGCCTTTTTAGGGGGTGTGAACAGCACAATTTTCACAGCAAATTTATTTCACAGCTAATCAATGCAATATAAATAATAACTGCACATTTTTAATCTTCTCTCATTTACATTAAGTAGTTAATCAAAATTTATGGGAATAACATTTGTAATAAATGTAATATACTTTTAACATACAATGCTTCTCTGTATTTAAACTACTGTGTAATCCAGCAGTAATTTATGTTTATTAGATACTGAAATATCAGAATTTACATCTCAAGTGAACTAGTCTTTTTGGAAAATGTATTTCCCTACCAATTTGTAAATATGTTAGAATACAAGTAACCATGACAACAATGCATAACAACCAATGTGTGAACAAAATTTGCATGAATTTTATATTGAAGCTATACTTTCTCGAAATCTAGTATAAAATGAGCAATTAAAATCAGCGACTAACTTTAGTGTCTGTAGTGGAAAAGCATATATATATTTTCAAGACATTTAAATCACATAAGGAAATTGTTACAAAAGCAAATGCGGACTTAACGTGAAGGTAAAGTAAAACATTGTGTATTAAATAAATCAATATATCTAGGCAAAATAATAGTACTTTCATTCATCAGTATTTGTATATTACAATATTACCTTCGATATATTATATTTTTTGCATCGATCCGGCTCCCAAAAAATCAACCCGTAATAGATTTTGTTTTTATAAACAACGATCACGTTGTTTAAACAGCCAATTGATTCTCTGGCCGTTAGGCGGCCGTCAATTGACGTAAGCAGGGTTTCGGTTAATATGCGCATGCGTACCATTTTGTAGTTCTTTGCGTCCACGTTTCGAGCATGCGCACTAACAAATTTATTTCTCAAGCACAGTGAAAGCTCATCGCTCATCGCTACAGAGGGCACAGACTGCGATTAACGCATGCGCAATGTTGATAGTGTAGTAAGGATGCGCATGCACGGTGAGTAGATGCTCGATGTGCACGAGCTTGGATGACACTTATAGAGCGGGTGGGACCGCTCTATACGTCTGTGTCTCAGAAATCCGGAATTGCTGAATGGGAGGAGATTCGGAAGGCAACGGTAAATAACATTTACTGTTAAAAGTATATAAATAGCAAATGTTTTATTAAAAAAAAACCTAGCGACTGGATTTGACACTATAAAAGGAATATAAATATTAATTATCAATGCAAAAAATTTACGTTCACTTTAAGTATAGATAAACAAATGCATGTAGCTACTACATATATTCATCTAATAAATCACTGTATGGTTATTTTACTATAGTAACAGAATTGATACATAGCAGATGTGATAATTTACCATAAGAAATCTGCATCAACATAAAAAGTGAGATTCCTTTAAAAAAAGAAAAGCCAAATAGAATGTCCATATGCCGTCTTTCTGCTTTATATAATAAAAATGACTTTGTTCCTTTTATAAAATATTAACACCTTGAAATGTAAAGAACATTAACTTAATGTCATGCTATTGAATGAAATGCTTAAAAAATGCCGAGCATAGATTTGACCTTTAAATATTTAGAATTCTTCAGAAATTCTAGGTTTTGAATTTAACATGCATATTGCTTCCTGTGTTTATTATTAAAATACATTATTTTTAATTCAAGTTATTACTTTTAGGTTAAATTTTGATTTAAAAGGGCAGTAAATTCAAAATTAAACGTTCATGATTAAGAGAAAGGGGCCGAATTATCATTGTGCGAGCGGACATGATCCGATCTTGTGAGCTGATGGTGCAATGCTGAATACGGAAAGCGTATTGCTCTCCGCATTCAGCGAGGTCTTGCGGACCTGATGCGCAAGACCATTGTTAAATAGGCCTCAATATAGAAATCACACCGGCAACCAGTTAAAATGGTGAAAAATGGACTCAACCTTTCTGTTGTGTGTCTCTGTGTGCCATACTAAGCACGGAGAAGAGAAAGAGCAGCAAAGAATTGTCTGAGGATTTGAGAACAAAATTTGTGGAAAAGCATGGACAATCTCAAGGTTACAAGTCCATCTTCAGAGATCTTAATGTTTCTGTGTCCACTGTGCACAACATTGTCAAGAGGTTTACAGCTCATGGCACTGTAGCTAATCTCTCTGGACGTGGACGAAAGAGAAAAATTGATCAAAGATTGGAACGAAGGATTGTTCGAATGGTGGATAAAGACCCTCAATACAACTTCCAGACAAATCCAAGCTGACCTTGAGGCAAAGGGTACAATATATGTCGCCATCTGAATGAAAAGGGATGCTATGGTAGGAGACCCAGGAGGACCCCACTGCTGACACAGAAACATAAAAAAGCCAAAATTTACCTGAGGAAGCCAAAATCCTGTGGGCAGAATGTGCTGTGGACAGATTAAACAAAATTAGTTTTTCGGTAAAGCCCACCAATCTAAAGAAATGAGGCTTTTAAAAAGTTGGGTCTCCATCAGAGATCATGGGTCTTACAGTAGGACAATGACCCAAAGCACACATCAAAAAGCACCCAGAAATGGTTTGAGACAAAATTTTCTGGGCGAAGTGGTGCATTGCCTGACAGAAATGCAGGGGTGCCAATATTTTTGGCCATGACTGTGTATGTGTGTGTATATATATATATATATATATATATATACACACACATATATATACATACAGTGCACTCCACTAATATTGGCACCCTTGGTAAATATGAGCAAAGAAGGCTGTGAAAAATTGTCTTTATTGTTTAACGTTTTGATCTTTTGTTAAAAATTCTCTTCTGATTGATATCAAACAATTGCAAACAGAACACAGGTTTATTAAAAAAAAATCTTTGTTTAATATATGTGTGGCACAATTATTGGCACCCCTATGAATTCATGTGAGAAAGGAACAGGAAATTGTTCAACCATGACTTTCTGTTTCACAGGGGTATAAATATCAGGTACCACATAGGCTAAATTCCCTTAGTCATTCATCACAATGGGTAAGACCAAGGCATATAGCTATGATGTGTGGCAAAAGGTTGTTGAGCTTCACAAAATGGGAAATGGCTATAATAAAATAGCAAAAGCATTGAAAATGTATATTTCCACCTTCAGAGCAATAATTAAGAAGTTTCAGCCAACTGGAAATGTTATGAATAAACCTGAAAAAGGATGTGTGGCTATATTGTCTAAACACAAAGTGAAAAGGATGAAAAGTGGCCAAAATATCTTCAAGGTTCACAGCTGGAGAATTGCAGAAGTTAGTGGCTTCTTGGGGTCAGAAAGTCTTCAAAACTACAATCCAACATCTAACTCCCAAAAAATTAGACAGAGCCACACTTATCAATATATATCTCAACAGAAGCTGTTGGTTAAATCAATACAAGATAGAGCACACAAATATAAAAACAAATGGGTAAAAGAAAGTTCAAGTCAATAGTACTTATTTTGATACTCCAAATCCAAATCAGATGAAGGGGTTGCAGCTCCGTCCTTGCCCAATGGTGTCTGTTCCCAGGCTTAGGTAAAAGGTGTGCAGAAATTTTTCTCTAGAAGGAGAAAAGAGAAAGAGCGCATCCACGATCTAAGTGCAGTAAATTCTCACTCACAAGAGTGCCCTCAAACATATGAGGTATGTCCGTTCCTTTAAGAAATATACACAAAGTACCGCTCCAGCACTGTATATCCTCCTTACTGCCTCCCTGCGTGTCAGCCAATTTTCAATGCAATCGAGTATCACAGGGGACTAAATAGTTATGCTGTGGGCTAAAATGTGTATAGAGGAAATCGTGTGAATGCGCTATAGGAAACAAACTATACTTGCCGGCTGTTAGTTTGATCCAAGCGTCATTCACATTCCCTTCTCCTCACACGTCAGATTATGGGCGTGGCTTTACGCGTTTCGCGGGCTCCTCCTGCTTCGTCAGAGGCTATGACATCCAACATCACCAAGGTTTACAAGAAAAAAGCCTCCACTCTCATCCAAAAACCAACTCAAGAGTCTTCAGTTTGCCAGCCATTTCTGGAACCTCAAATGGGATTGGGTTCTATGGTCAGATGAAACCAAAATAGAGCTTTTTGGCAATAAACACCAGAGGTGGGTTTGGCGCACATAGAGTGGTAGTCATATGGAAAAGTACCTTATGCCCACTGTTAAATATGATGGTGGCTCTTTAATTTTTTGGGGCTGTTTTTCTGCCAGAGGACCTGGACATGCCATCATGGATTCTATCAAATATCAACAGATATTAACTCAACACATTACTGCCTCTGCCAGAAAGCTTAAAATGGGCCGTGGTTGGATCTTCTAGCATGACAATGATCCAAAACATACATCAAAATGAACACAAAAATATTTTACTGACCACAAAACCAAGGTCATGCCATGGCCATCCCAGACCCCTGACTTGAACTCCATAGAAAACCCATGGGGTGAACTGAAGAGGAGCGTTCACCAGCATCACCCTTGAAATTTGAATAATCTAGAGAGCTTCTGTATGGAGGAATGGTCTCAGATCCTTACCATGTATTCTCCAGTATCATCAGGCATTATATAAGAAGACTCAGAGCTGTTATATTGGTTAAGGGAGGTAGCACAAAGTATTGACTAAAAGGGTTCCAATAATTGTGCCACACATACTGTATATTTAACAACGAAAACATTTTTTGGAATAAACTTGTGCTGTGTTTGCCATTGTTTGATATCCATGAGAGTAGAGTATTTTGTGTATTTTTTTTTAGCAAAAGATCAAAAGATTTAACAATATAGACAATTTTTGAGAGAGAGAAAGAGAGAAAAAAAAACCTGTCCTTTTAAATAGAGTGTTTTGAATTGTAGTACTTCTCTCTCATGTTACACATTATAGCTGCAGGATGTTGTTACACATTTTATTTAGTGCAAATGCATTGTTTAATGGATCTAAGGATATAGTCAATTAGTGGTGAATAATCACTAACATAGATGCTCCCTTGTATCATCCTGTCAGTCTAGTAAGTACTGTATTTGTTTATACATTTGCAGGACTTAGTGTATTATAAAAAGCATTGTCCTGTCAGGCCAAACAAACAAGCAATGCATTAGTAAGCAAATGCTACTTACAAAGGCTAAGGGGCATGTCTAGTAACAGGTGTATAACGGAGTAAGTGCTGAAGAAAAGCATGCACCTGAATAATGTGCATGAGCACAGGAAAGAGCACCCAAATCAATGGCAACCCCATAAACACATATTTGTGAGTTCACCACGCAAGCATGAGCGGGCAATCCCAGCACAACCATCGAACCCCAAGACGAGAGACGGACATCAACCATCCCAGTAACATCCCAGTACAAACATGGACTTGTAATACCAATTTGCAAGCTAAATCTAAGGCAACCCAGTAATGTTGAAAGCACACTCTGCTCTATCAATAGCGATCCACTTGTAATCTAGGCCTTAATGTCCTTAAATAGCTCCCGTATGTTCATGAAGGGAAACCTAAACAGTACTTAGAAGAGTCATTAGAGAGTCATAAATACAAGTAGCACTTTGCTATTTCCAAACCATTTCATTTATGAACTCATGATTTATGCCTCTTAGTGTTAGCTTACTTTATCATATTCTACTTATTAGTTTAAGTGATTTGGATAATGTCAGCAGTGATAGATATTTTCCTTTCTTTTTTTAAAAAATATCAGGCACCATTTATTTACAGTAAATACTTAAATACCCGATTATTAAAGTAAAACTGACTGATAGTGATGCATCATATATTTTATTTTACCACCTTACATGTGATTGATAAAGAATTACAATGAATCCCTGCAACTTAAGAAAAGCCTATGTGCTATTGATGTGTGCCTTTTTGAGTATTTTTTGTTAAACATAAGTTCAGAATACATATAGAATTGTAGAGTTGCCCTATGAGATGTTACTGTTAATTATTATAAAAATTGAATATTCAAGTTTGACATTGCACTAAATTAGTTTATTACTATTTATTCATTTTTAATATATAATTGACTGCAAAATTATCAGTTTCTTTGTTTTTACTATTTATAGTGAACAGTTTTGTTTTATTTTATAAACTCCCATATTCCAAATAAATTATGTAGAGCATTTATCTGCAGAAAATGGCAACTGGTCAAAATGCAGTGTGTTCAGACCTTGACAAGTTCATATTCATTTTATTTATTTATTTTTTATTATGCAGAAGAAAAAACAAGTATACATAATAATAGTTCATATTCATTTTTAAACAACACAATACTGTTTTTAATTTGCAAGAGTTCAGAAATCAATATTTGGTGGAAAAACCCAGCTTTCATATATCTTGGCATGTTCTTCCACCAGTCTTTCACATTGCTGTTAGATAAACATTTATTTTCCTCTTGATCACATTCCAGAGGTTATCAATAGGGTTAAGGTCTGGAGATTAGGCTGGCAATGAGAGGGTCTTGATCTGGTGGTCCTCCATCCATACCTTGATTAACCTGGCTGCGTAGCATGGAGTATTGTCCTGCTGGAAAAAAACAATCCTTAGAGTTGGGGAACATTGTCAGAGAAGAAGGAAGCAAGTGTTCTTCCAGGATAACCTTGTATGTGACTTGATTCATGCGTCCTTCACAAATATAAATCTGCCCGATTCCAGGTCATCTCTGATGAGACCATTTTTCAGCTTTGCCCAGCACATGGTCATTAGACAGAGACCTGTAGAGGCCTACAAGCCATGCTGTCTTGCACCGACTGTGAAATTTTCTTGAGGATCGGTGATGATTTGGGGGTGCTTTAGCAAGACTGAAATCTGGCAGATTTATCTTTGTGAAGGACACATGAATCAAGCAACATACAAGGTTATCCAGGAGGATAATGAAACTACCTACTAATGAGTAGATTATAGGTGGCACCAAACAACAGTAATACAAAAAATGCCATAAAAAACAATAAAAAAGGATGAAAACAGCTAAAATAAATAGTATGTATGATAATATAAGAGTGAATCAAATAGTAAATGATTCCATGCTCTGGCTGCTCCACTTCCAATCATATAGGCAATGATAGCAGATATTCTAGAAGACACGAGGAACAAAGGGGTGTCACAAGTGTAATTTTGTAAAGTTCAAATATGTGAAGTTCAGAGACAAAAATGACTCACACTTTATGATGGCACAACAAAATAATAGTGCAATAGGTGCAGGCTGGTACTCTCAGTCTCCAGCTGACTGACACTCCAGTGAACTGCTTCCTAGCTGTTTTCTGTATGCTGTTCCCTTTGGCAAATGTCCAGCTAGTAATAAAGCAGGGGCTTCTACAAGATATATACTCAAATCATGCATACAAAATGCATATTAGACCACCTCTGCACAAATAAATACTGGCTACCATCTGCTCTTACAATGCTCCATAACTCTAAGGATTGTTTTTTCTAACAGGACAATGCTCCATGCCACACAGCCAGGCCAATCAAAGTGTGGATTGAGGACCATCAGAACAAGACACTCTAATGGCCACCCCAATCTCTAGACCTGAACCCCATTGAAAACCTGTGGAATGTGATCAAGAGGAAGATGGATGGTCACAAAACCGAGCTGCTTATCCAACAGCAATGTGAAAGATTGGTGGAGAGCATGCCAAGACGCATGAAAGCTGTGATTGAAAATAAGAGTTATTCCACCAAATATTGATTTCTGAACTCTTGCAATGTTAAAACATTAGTATTGTGATGTTTAAAAATGAATATGAACTTGTTAACTTTGCATTATTCAAGATCTGAAAACACTGCATTTTTTTGTTATTTTGGCCAGTTCCAAAATAAATGCTCTATATGAAAATATTTTTTATTTGAAATTTGGGAGAGATTTGTCAGTAGTTTATAGAATAAAGCAAAAATGTTAATTTTACTGAAACACATACC